>NW_013669008.1:0-1024 GCF_000517525.1 Limulus polyphemus
AATAAAAAAAGATAATTCTTAACTAATTCCAACTTATTAACATCCAACTGAAGTGTATGTTACAAACAATGAAAGAGATAATCCTTAGCTAATTCCAACTTATCAACATCGAACTGAAGGGTATGTTACAAACAATAACTCAGATAATCCTTAACTAATTCCAACTTATTAACATCCAACTGAAGTGTATGTTACAAACAATGAAAGAGATAATCTTTAGCTAATTCCAAATTATCAACATCCAACTTAAGTGTATGTTACAAACAATGAAAAAGATAATCGTTAACTAATTCCAAGTTGTTAACATCCAACTGAAGTGTGTGTTACAAACAATGAAAGAGGTAATCCTTAACTAATTCCAACTTATTAACATCCGACTGAAGTATATGTTACAAACAATGAAGGAGATAATCCTTAGCTAATTCCAACTTATCAACATCCAACTGAAGTGTATGTTACAAAGAATGAAAGAGATAATACTTATCTAATTACAACTTATCAACATCCAACTGAAGTGTATGTTACAAACAATGAAAGAGATAATCTTTAGCTAATTCCAAATTATCAACATTTAACTGAAGTGTATGTTACAAACAATGAAAGAGCTAATCCTTAACTAATTCCAAGTTGTTAACATCCAACTGAAGTGTTAGTTACAAAGAATGAAAGAAGTAATCCTTAACTAATTCCAACTTATTAACATCCAACTGAAGTGTATGTTACAAGGAATGAAAGAGATAATCCTTAACTAATTCCGAGTTGTTAACATCCAACTGATGTGTATGTTATAAACAATTGAAGAAATAATCCTTAGCTAATTCCAACTTATCAACATCCAACTGAAGTGTATGTTACAAACAATGAAGGAGATAATAAATATCTAATTCCAACTTATCAACATCCATCTGAAGTGTATGTTACAAACAATGAAGGAGATAATAAATATCTAATTCCAACTTATCAACATCCAACTGAAGTGTATGTTACAAACAATGAAGGAGATAATAAATATCTAATTCCAACT
>NW_013669008.1:1874-15143 GCF_000517525.1 Limulus polyphemus
GATTGTCTTCTGACCAGAGAGTTTTTACATTTGTTATATAAGAGATGTGGTGTTTTCTTTTGACCATAGTGTTTTACATTTGTTATATAAGAGGCATAAGATTGTCTTCTGGCCAGAGTGTTTTACATTTGTTATACAAGAGACGTGGTATTGTCTTCTGGCCAGATTGTTTTACATTTGTTATATAAGAATAATAGGATTGTCTTTTGATCAGATCGTTTTACATTTGTTATATAAGAGGCATAGGATTGTCTTCTGACCAGAGAGTTTTACATTTGTTATATAAGAGGCATAGAATTTTCTTCTGACCAGAGTGTTTTACATTTGTTATAAAAGAGACGTGGGATTGTTTTCTGACCAGAGAGTTTTACATTTGTTATATAAGAGATGTGGTGTTTTCTTTTGACCAAAGTGTTTTACATTTGTTATATAAGAGGCATAGGATTGTCTTCTGGCCAGAGTGTTTTTGCATTTGTTATACAAGAGACGTGGTATTGTCTTCTGACCAGATTGTTTTACATTTGTTATATAAGAGGAATAGGATTGTCTTTTGATCAGATCGCTTTACATTTGTTATATAAGAGGCATAGGATTGTCTTCTGACCAGAGTGTTTTATTTTTCTTATTGGTATCAAACATAATATCAACAATAAGATACTTTATTACTGGTATCAAACAGAATATAAACAATAAGATACTTTATTACTGGTATCAAACAGAATATCAACAATAAGATACTTTATTACTGGTACCAAACAAAATATAAAGAATAAGATACTTCTTTACTGGTATCAAACAGAATATCAACAATTTTGGAATTTTTGTGTTTTGTTAAATTTTTCAGTAAGAAAAGTTGAAGTTTTCGTGAACTATGTATGTGTATGTCAATCAAGTGACATGTGTATGTCAATCAAGTTACATGTGTATGTCAATCAAGTGACATGTGTATGTCAATCAAGTTACATGTGTATGTCAATCAAGTTACGTGTGTATGTCAATCAAGTTACGTGTGTATGTCAATCAAGTTACGTGTGTATGTCAATCAATTTTACATGTGTATGTTAACCAACTTTCCGTGTGTATGTTAACCAACTTTACGTGTGTATGTCAATCAAGTGACATGTGTATGTCAATCAAGTTACATGTGTATGTCAATCAAGTTACGTGTGTATGTCAATCAAGTTACGTGTGTATGTCAACTAACTTTACGTGTGTATGTCAATCAAGTTACGTGTGTATGTCAACTAACTTTACGTGTGTATGTTAACTAACTTTACGTGTGTATGTTAACCAACTTTACGTGTGTATGTCAACCAACTTTACGTGTGTATGTCAACCAACTTATATGGGATTTGGTACAAAGATATCTTCTTGCAGGTCACAAGCAGCGATATAAATAGTTTTCGATTTTTATGTGTTTTTCACGATTGTTTGGGGTTAAAATTGGCCATGTTGGGATTGCATGGCAAAGATGTTACATTCGCATGTCAATATTGGCCTCTTTTATTACAGAACTCCTTTTTCACTATGTACTTATAAGCTACGTCTTCCATAGTGAAGTTGTACAGACCTTAAAACTTAAGTCTTCCACAACGAAGTTTTGTGAACCTTACAACCTATGTATTCCACAACGAAGTTTTGTGAACCTTAAACTTAAGTATTCCTGAGCGAATTTTGTTTGATATGAGGACTCTTTGTTTTAATTCAACAGTTTTCACGTGTAGAAAACTAAAAACCTTCTTTTTTACTTTTTATTTTAGGCCTCACAGCTGCAAACTCTTCTACTGTAATCGTGTTTTTCTTTGTTTGAACTTTCATATTTTAAATTCATTTTCAAAATCCTTTCACATCGTAGATTTATCTCTTTTCCGTAGTTTTAGGTTTGTTTTCACCCCAGAAAAACTGTTATGTATCTCTATCTGGTCTGATTTTCTAGATAATATTCTAGTAGTAAATCTAGCAATATTTCGTGAAATTTACAGTGTCACTTATTCTTTTCCGCTGATCAAATTTTATGAACTGTAATAGATCCCCGATTATACTAGCTTATAACGTTCCTGAAAGATGTCATCCGTTTAAATCCAACAAAGTTAATTAAAGAAGTCGTTTCAGTATTGGAGATCCAATAAATAAACGGATAAGATAACAAAGAAAAGTTCGAATCCCGTTTAACGACCTATAGACTGAGGTTAGTAATGTTATGTTTCAGAAGAAGGGAACTTCTCATTTTAAAAGAATAAAAGAAAAGTGGAAGATTGTGATATGAATTATTTATGTGAGTGTGTGTGGAAGTAAGGCTTATGTTGGATGGGATGTTTACTCAGTAGCAAAATACTAAAACAGAATCCAATTTTCCGGTCTGTGATTTTTCTGAAATTCGAAACAAATAAATATATATAATTTACCTTGTAATACAAAACATAATTTAGCTTACTAAATCTTCTAAAATATAGAAGAAAATAGGGGCGAATACAGCTAAATATTTTCTATAATTAATACAGTTTGAAACGTTTCTTATTATTTTTAAAGTAATTAAATCTTGTAGTCATAGTTTCAAAGAGTTACAGCTTCAGTCGTTAAAAGTTACATCTGCAATTATTAAAAGTTGCATATTTAGTTATTAAATGTTACAAAATGAAACAATAAACGTTACAGCTTTAATCACAAAAAGATACATCTTCAGTCGTTAAAAGTTACATAATTAGTATTTTAAAATTACACTTTCAATCCATTTCCAAAATAAACAGATGTTACAGTTAAAGCTACAATGTCACAAAAACTAATTCCTGTTTATTTTGCTATCTTTGTGAAGCGATGGAACACTAAACATCTACATGATTAATTGTTAACGAGTTATTGTTTTCAAATTCGATGACGAGGAACCCACTTTGAGACTAATAATGGCTTGTACATTTGCTGTCATGTTAAACTTATATTAAAGTTTTTCTTCATTACCCATTTAAGCCGTCTCCAGCCATTATTAGAGTTATTGTTTTATTTCCTTCATACGAAACGTTAACATACACTTAAGAAGGAAAATTATTACAAGTTGCTATATATATCATTCAACCCTCCATTTTTTCTTTCAATGAACTGTAATATAAAAATATTTCTAATTCTTTTTATTTTGATATAATACTTATTTCTGTTCATAAAAACGTTGCCTATCACGTTTATATATCGTATGAGTTACTTAACCTGTCTCAAACAGAAAACTTATAACAGTCTACTAATAACAGCGTACTTATAACAGTGTACTATAACAGTGTACTTATAATGGTATACTTATAACAGTGTACTTATAAGGGTATACTTATTACACTGTACTTATAAGGGTATACTTATTACATTGTACTCATAACAGTGTACTTATAATATAACAAACTTAATATAACAAACTGCAACATGATAGAGAATAGTAAGTTCAATGTGCTGTAGGAAAGATTACATGCTGGTATTACCAAGAAAGCTCCTTAATATAACAAACTACAACATGATGGAGAATACTATTGTCCAATGTGCTGTAGGAAAGACAACATGCTAGTATTACATAGAACATTCCTTAATATAAAAAACTACAACATGATAGAGAATAATATCGGCAAATGTGCTGTAAGAAAGACAACATGCTGGTATTACCTAGAATCTTCTTTAATATAAAAAAACTACAGAGTGATAGGGAAGAGTGTGGCAAATGTGCTGTATGAAAGAAAACATGCTGATATTACGTAGAACACTCCTTAGTATAACAAACTACAACATGATAAAGAACAGTATTGGCCAATGTGCTGTAAGAAAGACAACATGCTGGTATTACTTAGAACACTCTTTAGTATAACAAACTACAACGTGATAGAGAATAGTATCGGCCAATGTGCTGTAAGAAAGACAACATGCTGGTATTACCTAGAACACTCTTTAGTATAACAAACTACAACGTGATAGAGAATAGTATCGGTAAATGTGCTGTAAGAAAGACAACATGCTGGTATTACCTAGAACACTCCTTAGTATAACAAACTACAACATGATAGATAAAAGTATCGGCAAATGTGCTGTATGAAAGAAAACATGCTGATATTACTTAGAACACTCCTTAATATAAAAAACTACAACATGATATAGAATAGTATCGGCAAATGTGCTTTGAGAAAGACAACATGCAGGTGTTACCTAGAACACTCCTTAGTATAACAAACTACAACATGATAGAGAATAGTATCGGCCAATATCCTGTAAGAAAGACAACATGCTGGTCTTATCTAGAACACTCCTTAGTATAACAAACTACAACATAGTATCGACCAATGTGCTGTAGGAAAGACAACATCCTGGTATTACCTAGAACAGTCTCTAATATAAGAAACATGAAATTTCATAGAACAAAACATGAAGAGATTTTTTTTTGTAAAGTCATTAAGTAACGGGTTAATTAGATACAGACAAAAGTGTTTATTAATCGCTCTGATTGTCAAACTAAGTACAACAATGTTTAATTTGAAAAGGTAAGAACTGTCCTCAGCGTTTTATAACACAACGGTTTCCTTCGTTAAGACTAATGATAAATCCTTTGTAAACTTGCCAGCTTCTTCTTTATATCAGGTTTGTTTCAGGAAGAATTAGATGTGCCTCAAAATCATGGAGTACGAGAGCTATATCCAACTCGTTCAGAATACTGCGATAAACATTATACTATACCAATCATAGCTTGGTTATCTATTATAGGTTGAAGTTGTAGTTTAAGTTTGAGTTATAGGTAAGATTGTTTAAGGTTGAGTTATAGGTAAGACTGTCTGAGGTTGAGTTAAAGATAAGACTGTCTGAGGTTGAGTTAAAGATAAGACTGTCTAACGTTGAGGTATAGGTAAGACTGTCTGAGGTTGGAGTTGTAGGTAACACTCACTAAGGTGGAGTTATAGGTAAGACTGCTCAGCTGTTCTCATCGGTTGAACCAATAACTCTGAACTAAGATAATAAAAATCACGTCATCCTTGTAGACAATGTTTATCAAAAATTCACATGCTACTAATGTTTCAGCCATTATTTTCTATAGCTGGTCAACAATTCATTGTCCATACTTTTGTACCGTCTTCAATAGAAATTTTCCTTAAAAACCAATTAAAACTTGAATAACTCTGTTGGATTTTGTTTACAGCATATTTGTGTTTATCAGTATTGTAGGTGTTAAAAATTAATGTTGAAAAGGTTTTTTTCTGTTATTATTAAGTAAATTTGTTTCATATTGTTACGTCTCCGTTCGTTCGTTAATTAATTTTCCGTAAATTCGTTCCGACGAAGCTTTAGCGACACAAGTCCTTTCTTAAATAAAACTGGTTTATTCTTTCTGAATATAACTTTGCGATACACTTAATTTCAACAGTCGCGCTATAACAAACGCTATAATTCTCAACGAACGTCTCACGTGCTCAACAATGTTCTCTCTCCGCAGTTCAATTACACATTGTCCCGTCACGTTGTGACCGTCTTATATATACAAGACTAACACATATCTAGTAAACGCTAGGGCATTCGTGAAGGAACAGGATATTTCTAGAAGTCAATGACGTGTTACTAGCGTCACGTGACCCCGATTTCGTAACAATATATTATCACGAGGTTGTTTTTTATAGGTCTTTTAACTTCAGGAAATTCATTCTGTTTCTAAAACAAGTTATTTTGTTGTTTTTAGTTATTAATGGAAACTAATACAACATGTACAGAATTATTTTATCACAAACTTCATGAGTGTTGTAAGGTAACAAGGGTTAGCTAAGGTCGAACAGGTACTGCTAGACATCTCATAGTTTGATTACATTATTTTAGACTTTAGAGTGATCACAGAAATTTTCTTAGTTTAATAACTCTAACAAACATTGGATTTTTAGCCTCACATTACCATCGCTTAAAATTAACGTGTTTCACCCTAACCCAATATGCTATCATCAATAAATGTACGTAAAATCACACACTTGACTAGTATCACAAATACTGAAACATTTACTTCTAGAAGTTAGAAAAACCGACTTTATTCAGTATCTATAAAAAGTAATGTTTATGTATCCCATCTTTGAAGATTTTAAGAACGAAATCTTTAAAGTAACTGTGGTTACAATAAAAAAGTTCTTGATAAAAGTATTTCAATTTTGTCGTTTCTTATGATAAAAGATATGGTCAAGAAGAAAAGACATATTTTCTTTTACATTTCACAAATCACGTTTATTATACAATATATATTATTACAGAATATACTTTACATCCAAAATAAGTTTTATGTTCACTACACTTGAAGTCTAACAATAAAGAGGGGATTTTGTAGGTCACTGAGCTTAACAGCTAGTAAAAACAAAATTTATCTATTCTTGCACTTTACATAACAATACAGAAAGATAATCTACATTCATGACTATCTCAAAACTTAAGGTACAATAGGAAGTTATTTTCTGTTTTAAATTACTACTTTCTGTTTTCGATGTAGAACTCACATATGTGTAGATTAAGATTACTATAGTTTGCAAATATAACTTACCAAGATATGTAGATAGCCTACCTCATTCAGGAAATAATTGTTTAGACACTTAAAGAAATAACAGTATAGTCCATCTTACAATTTGGGCTGTGTTCTTCATATTTATCTGACGGGTAAATTCCACTGACAAGCTGACAGCTCGATAACTTTTGAAATTTAGGAATAACACAAACTGAAACTTGTATGGATTATTAAATGCTGGATTTTAAAGATTAAATTAACTTTTAAACAAATCTACTACATTTCAGTTGGTGTACAATTCTCGTGTACTTTCTACTCAATTAAACTCATGAACTGAATTTTTCTAACATCTGTTAACAAAACTTCAGATATGAGACAGGTGATTATGATCTTACATGAACTGTTTAGGTTTATAGTTAAACATTGATAGTAAACTTGCAAGATGACTTATCAAAGACAAAAGGGGAATTATGTTTTTTGTGTGAATCGTTCATACAAGCATATAGCCTTTCTTAAAGTAACATTTCACTTTTCTTATACGTACATAATTCTAAATACGCGACTTAGCCAAGCCTATGTTGGTAATAAATGTGGAGAGAATGATATCCTGAAAACTTCGAACCTTAACCAAATTCTAAAGCAGTAGCTATATAGTGAGAAATATCGATAACTGCTTTATTCGAGAGTTATTTCACATTCTTTGCCATTCCTTAGACCAATATTTACCATTTTCAAACCAAACGTCGATTAACTATTTCTGGTGCTATTTCCTGATTCGAATAGTACAAAAACAGTCTGATCAAAAGACAATCCCATGCTTCTTATATAACAAATGTAAAAAAACTCTGTTCAAAAGACAATCCAATGCCACTTAAATAACAAATGTAAAACACTCTGGTCAGAAGACAATCTTATGCAACTTATATAACAAATTTAAAACACTCTGGTCAGAAGAAAAACTTATGCCTCTTATATAACAAATGTAAAAAACTCTGGTCAGAAGACAATCCTATGCCTCTTATAAAATAAATTTAAAACAATCTGGTCAGAAGACAATCCCATGTCTCTTATATAACAAATGTAAAACACTTTGGTCGAAAGACAATCCTATGCCTCACGTAATAAAGTATCTTATTGTTGATATTCTGTTTGATATTAGTAAAGAAGTATTTTATTGTTTATATTCTGTTTGATACCAGTAATAAAGTATCTTATTGTTGATATTCTGTTTGATACCAGTAAAGAAGTATCTTATTGTTTATATTCTAGCTAAATCCAACTTATCAACATCCAACTGAAGTGTATGTTACAAACAATGAAAGAGATGATCCTTAGCTAAATCCAACTTATTAACATCCAACTGAAGTTTGTTACAAGCAATGAAAGAGATAATCCTTAGCTAACTACAATTGATCAATGTCTTCTATATTTTTCAAAGAAGTCGGGAATTGTGACAAGCGTAGTTTTATTATTTTAAAAATTTCGTACAGATTACAGAATTGCTCGTATACATATTTTACTATATTCTTTCTTTCGTTTTCTACTAAATCTTGATTTATAATGAAACTATTCGTTATCTTAGGTAATAGAACCCACTTGTACATAATTCAACATGAAAATCTCCTCGGATGAAATTCGTATCATGGATATTGTGAGTTGTTACTCGTTTCCTTTGTTGGTTCCTTAAAAATAAATAACCTCAGTTATTAGCTAAGCCTACCTGCTGTGATATAAAATAAATTTTTAACAATAAATAGCCATATTTATTAACTAAGCCTGTTTGTTATTAGAAGGAGTAAATACTTAAAGTCTAAATACAATTTTCGTAACATTTCTCTACATTATGCTTCACCATTTACGTAGATACTTTTATCTTGTCATAATTTCCTTTCTAAACTTCTTACAGAGTTTATGCCCTTATTCCTTAATCCAAATTTTTACTAGTACAACGTTTGCAAGTAAAATTATTGCTTATATTAAGACACTGTATAATATTATTATAGAGAGGATATTAAATTTACAATCTCGAGTTTACCTCGATTTAGAAAAAATATTAGTCATTTTTCAGACATTAATGTCTTATTTCTGTTTTCTTCTGACATAATCCATAATGTTCAACGTCAAATTGTAGATTTTGTTTATAAAATTTTAGCACTTATAATTTTATTAGTAAACACGTAATTGTATTCTATGAACAAAACAATTTGATATTTAACAAAAATGCTACTTTTCGTTTTCTGAACACTCTTAAAAATTAGTATGATTGAGTTATTCAAGATTTTTGTAAATTAAGATATTTCTGTATTGTTACAATAATGCTTATACGTTTACCGAGTTTTATTGCCTCGGGTTCCGAGTAAGTACGACTAAGCAAGTCTGCTCGGGCGGCCAATTAAAAACTAAATATTTACTTTAGATAGATCTCTAGATCAACACAATTAGAATAGTTGTTTAGTTAAACCATAAACTCGGCATTCAAAGCTACGTTTATAATTTATTCATAAAGACTAAAACTTATGACTACTTTTATTTCAAACTGAGAATACATGTGCGAATTGTGATTTTTTAAAAACAAAATTCATCTTTATTGAGTATTTAAGTCATATTTTGGTCTTACAAATAATCTATAACCAAATTTTGTTTCCTAGTTCTTCTTTACATAACGATATACGAATAATTTATCTGTGTTATCCATCGACACAGTTCATAGTCGAATTTAAAAATCACAGTTTGTATAGTAGTCTTACTAAGAAAAGAACACACAATCAAGTGAATCAGTTCCATCATATACATCTTACTGGGAACATAACCCACAATAAAGTGAAGCAGTTCCATTATACACATCTTACTGGGAACATAACCCATAATCAAGTGAAGCAGTTCCATTATACACATCTTACTTGGAACACAACCCACAATCAATTGAGGAAGTTTTCAGTTCCATTACATACATCTTACTAGGAATAGAACCCACAATCAAGTGAGGCAGTTTTCAGTTCCATCATACACATCTTATTGGGAACAAAACCCACAATCAAGTGAAGCAGTTTTCAGTCCTATTATACACATCTTACTAAGAACACAACCCACAATCAAGTGAAGCAGTTCCATTATACACATCTTACTGGGAACATGACTCATAATCAAGTGAAGCAGTTTTCAGTTCCATTATACACATCTAACTATGAGCATAGCTCACAATCAAGTGAGGCAGATTTCAGTTCCATTATACACATCTTTCTAGGGATAGAACCAACAATCAAGTGAGGCAGTTTTCAGTTCCATTATACACATCTTACTAGGAATAGAACCCACAATCAAGTGAAGTAGTTTTCAGTTCCATTATACACATCGTACTAGGAATAAAACCCACAATCAAATGAAGCAGTTCCATTATACACATCATACTAGGAACAGAGCCCACAATCAAGTGATGCAGTTTTCACTTCCATTATACACATCGTACTAGGAACATAACCCACAATCAAGTGAGGAAGTTTTCAGTTCCATTATACATATCTTACTAGGAATAGAACCCACAATCAAGTGAAGTAGTTTTCAATTCCATTATACACATCTTACTAGGACCATAACCCACAATCAAGTGAAGCAGTTTTCAGTTCCATTATACACATCTTACTACTATAATACATTATCAAATTATACATACTGTAATACATCATAAAATTATACATACTGTAATACATTATCAAATTATACATACTGTGATACATTATCAAATTATACATACTGTGATACATTATCAAATTAGACATACTGTAATACGTTATCAAATTATACATACGGTGATGCATTATCAAATTATACATACTGTGATGCATTATCAAATTAGACATACTGTGATGCATTATCAAATTATACATACTGTAATACGTTATCAAATTATACATACGGTGATGCATTATGAAATTATACATACGGTGATGCATTATGAAATTATACATACTGTAATACATTATCAAATTATATATTCTGTGATACATTATCAAATTATACATACTGTAATACATTATCAAATTAGACATTCTGTAATACATTATCAAATTATATATTCTGTGATACATTATCAAATTATACATACTGTGATACATTATCAAATTATACATACTGTAATACATTATCAAATTAGACATTCTGTAATACATTATCAAATTATATATTCTGTGATACATTATCAAATTATACATACTGTATAATTATCAAACTGGGAGATACTAAAGGAATATATGTTGTAGAGTGTAGCCAATGTTTTTCCTGAGATATTTTAAAAACAGAAGACTTGTCTTTAAAAGGTATGCTATTTACAACTTTTTCAAACTGTATTTTATAAACCTTTATAACTTAGTTTGAAGAGTTTTGTCGACACCTAACATGCGAGTAAGAGATTCTTTTCTTTCAACTGATTTTTAAGCTAGTGCCCGAACCCTAAATTTACCGATGGAGTTTCAATCATCAACATATTTGAATATACGGACCTAATTTTGTATGCATTGAATTGTTTTCGGGCTTATGACTCTAAATCACAATAAATGTTACAATTAATCCTACTAATTGCTGCTAGGTTTCCTTTGTATACTATCTAGAAAATGAGTGAAGTTTTGGTCTGTTATTTTGTCACTCAGTGTTATATCAGACCAAACTGTAAACTTGACCAATACGATACACTATGTGAACCCTACTGTAGTGGGCAATGTAAAACCATATCGGGAATTAGAAAGTTAATTACCATACACTATATGAACCCTACTGGTATTGAACAATATAAAACCATATCGGGAATTAGAAAGTTAATTACAATACACTATGTGAACCCTACTGGTATTGGACAATATAAAACTATATCGAGAGATTTAATTACAATACACTATGTGAACCCTACTGGTATTGGACAATATAAAACCATATCGAGAGATTTAATTACAATACACTATGTGAACCCTACTGGTATCGGACAATATAAAACCATATCGGGAATTAGGGAATTAATTACAATTATTGTTATCATTAATAATTTGTTATTCATGTTTAATTATACGTACTATATTGCTAACTTTTTACATCTTCCACTGAAATTATTACACACATTTTCCTTATTTCATCGTATCATTTCCCTTTCTTTTTAGTTCCATAATAGCGAAGATGACTTTCGTCCAATTAATAGTATTACTATGGAACTAATTATGGACCGACTTTCTGATGCTATATAGTTTCTAAATCTCCCCGGAGTCTTCTATTTTAAGATTATTTATTATACCTCCACAGAGAAACATACCGTTTTTATTCTGTTTCTTCTTCTTTTTCCAAACACTTTCCAATTGACCATTATCTCTCCATTTCCGGGCGAACTGACTTAAACTGGTAAGGTTATACCTTTGTCCAATTCGCCCAGACTACTTTTTCATTTTTCCGTTTTAAGGTTTTTAAAGTATTTTATGGGTTCAAGGGTCCAATAACCCAAAAATGTATATTTTTGGCTCCTGTGGGGTTATATTTAAAGCTACCAAGATGACCAAGTATGAATTTTCTCTTGCCCAACACATTGACATAGAAAAGTTGCATTTGCCCTTCTTGAATCTGTTCATGGGTCAGAGCTCTCAAAAAAAAAATAATTTTGGAGGTTTTGTTCAATTACTCGGCTGTATTTTACGTGGGATTTTGTAAAAAAAGATACCTTTCTACAGATCCCACACATTGACAAAAAAAATGATGAATTTGTCCACTTTGAGTAATTACAGCGGGTCAAGATGCCACGAGAAGCATAATTTTGGGGTGATTTGACAATTACCCCGTTGTATTTCGACTAATTTATATGGGATTTAGTAAAAAGATACTTTTTACAGGTCTCATACATTACACCAAAATGTGGTATGTGCATATTTTTCGTCATTTTAGGGCAGTCAAAATGTTAAATAAACACTTCATTTTAGGGATTTTGGTCTATGTTTTGGCCATTTTTCGACCAATTCAAGTAGGATATAGTAAAAAAATACTTTCTTACTGGTATCAAACAGAATATCAACAATAAGATACTTTATTACTGGTATCAAACAGAATATCAACAATAAGATACTTTATTACTGGTATCAAACAGAATATCAACAATAAGATACTTTATTACTGGTATCAAACAGAATATCAACAATAAGATACTTTATTACTGGTATCAAACAGAATATCAACAATAAGATACTTTATTACTGGTATCAAACAGAATATCAACAATAGGATACTTTATTACTAATATCAAACAAGTGTATGTTACAAACAATGAAGGAGATAATCCTTTTTATCAAAATCCAACTGGGTTGGAATTAGTTAAGGAGTACCTCTTTCATTGTGTGTAACATACACTTCAGTTGGATGTTAAAATGTTGGAATTAGTTAAGGATTATCTCCTTCATTTTTTGTAACATAAACTTCAGTTGGATGTTGATAAGTTGGAATTAGCTAAGGATTATCTCTTTCATTGTTTGTAAAATACACTTCAGTTAGATGTTAATAAGTTTAAATTAGTTATGGATTATCTCCATTGTTTGTAACATACACTTTAGTTGGATGTTAAAATGTTGGAACTAGTTAAGGATTATTTCCTTCGTTGTTTGTAACATACATTTCAGTTGGATGTTGATAATTTGGAATTAGCTAAGGATTATCTCTTTCATTGTTTGTAAAATACACTTCAGTTAGATGTTAATAAGTTTAAATTAATTATGGATTATCTCCATTGTTTGTAACATACACTTTAGTTGGATGTTAAAATG
>NW_013669008.1:15723-18962 GCF_000517525.1 Limulus polyphemus
TCCTCTTATATAACAAATGTAAAACGATCTCATCAAAAGACATTCCTATTCCTCTTATATAACAAATGTAAAACTCTGTGGTCAGCAGACAATCCCACGTCTCTTATGTAACAAATGTAAAACACTCTGGTCAGAAGACAATACCTAGTCTCTTATATAAAAAATGTAAAAAACTCTGGTCAGCAGACAACCCAACGTCTCTTATGTAACAAATGTAAAACACTCTGGTCAGAAGACAATACCTAGTCTCTTATATAAAAAATGTAAAAAACTCTGGTCAGCAGACAACCCAACGTCTCTTATGTAACAAATGTAAAACACTCTGCTCAGAAGACAATTCTATGCCTGTTATATAACTAATGTAAAACACTCTGGTCAGAAGAAAAGCCCATGCCTCTTATATAACATATGTAAAACACTCTGGTCAGAAGACAATCCTATGCCTCTTACATAACAAATGTAAACAATTGTGATCAAAAGACAATCCTATTCCTCTTATATAACAAATGTAAAACAATCTGTTCAGAATACAATCCAGTGCTTCTAATCTAACAGTAGTAAAACACTGTGTTCAGTAGACAATATTATTCCTCTTATATAACAAATTTAAAACAATCTGGTCAGAAGAGACTCCCACGTCTCTCAAATCACAAATGTAAAAAAATCTGCAGTAACTCTTATGTAACACTCTGGTCAGAAGACAAAAATATGCCTCTCATATAACAAATGTAAAATTATCAGGTGAGAAGACAATCCCATGCCTCTTACATAACAAATGAAAAACACTCTGGTCAGAAGACAACCCTTTCTCTCTTATATAACAAATGTAAAACACTCTGGCTAGAAGACAATCCTATGCCTCTTATATAACAAATGTAAAACACTCTTGTCAGTAGAAAATACTACGACTCTTATATAACAAATATAAAACACGATGGTCAGAAGGCGATCCTATGCCTTTTATATAACAAATGTAAAACGATCTGTTCAGAAGACAATACCACGTCTTTTATATAAGAAATTTGAAAGTCTCTGGTCAGAAGACAATCCTATTCCTCTTAAATAACAAATGTAAAACAATCTGGTCAGAATACAATCCTATGCCTCTTATATAACAAATTTAAAACAATCTGGTCAGAAGAAAATCCTATGCCACTTGTATAACAAAAGGAAAACGATCTGATCAAACAACATTCCTTTTCATTTTATATAACAAATGTAAAACAATCTGGTCAGAAGACAATACCACGTCTCTTATATAACAAATGTAAAACACTCTGGCCAAAAGACAATTCTATGTCTCTTATGCAACAAATGTAAAACACTCTGGTCAGAAGACAATTCTATGCCTCTTATATAACACATGTAAAACGATCTGGTCAGAAGAAAATCCCTCGTCTCTTACATAACAAATGTAAAAAGTTTTGATCAAAAGACAATTCAATTCGTCTTATATAACAAAAGTAAAACAATCTGGTCAGAAGACAATACCAAGTCTCTTACATAACAAATGTAAAACACTTTGGCTAGAAGACAATCCTATGCCTCTTATATAAAACATGTAAAACACTTTGGTCAGAAGATAATGCTATGCCTCTTATATAACACATGTAAAACGATCTGGTCAAAAGACAATTCTCTTCCTCTTATATAAGAAATGTAAAACAATCTGGTCAGAAGACAATCCTATGCCTCTTATATAACAACTGTAAAACACTATGGTCAGAAGATAATCAAATGTCTCTTATATAACAAATGTAAAACTTTCTGGTCAGCAGAATTTCTCACGTCTCTTATGTAACGAATGTAAAAGACTCTGGTCAGAAGACAATCCTGTGCCTCTAATCTAGCAATAGTAAAACATTCTGTTCAGAAGACAATCCTATTCTTCTTATATAACAATTTTAAAAAAATCAGGTAGAAAGACAATCCCACGTCTCTTATATGACCAGTGTAAAACAATCTGGTCAGAAGACAATACCACGTCTTATATATAACAAATGTAAAAAACTCTGGTCAAAAGACATTGCTTTTCCTCTTATATAACAAATGTAAAATACTTTGGTCAGAAGATAATCCCACATCTCTTATATACCAAATGTAAAACAATCTGGTCAGAAGACAATACCACATCTCTTATATAACAAATGTAAAACACTCTTTCCAGAAGACAATCCTATGCCTCTTGTATAACAAATGTAAAACGATCTGATCAAACAACATTCCTTTTCATTTTATATAACAAATGTAAAATAATCTGGTCAAAAGACAAAACCACGTCTCTTATATAACTAATGTAAAACACTCTGGTCAGAAGAAAAGCCTATGCCTCTTTCATAACAAGTGTAAACAATTGTGATCAAAAGACAATCCTATTTGTCTTATATAAGAAATGTAAAACAATATGGTCAGAAAACAATACCACATCTCTTATATAACAAATGTAAATCACTCTGGTCAAACGACAATCCTATTCCTCTTATATAACAAATGTAAAACACTCTGGTCAGAAGACAATCCCACATCTCTTATATAACAAATGTAAAAACTATGGTCAAATAACTATCCCATGTCTCTTATATAACAAAAGCAAAACAATGTGGACAGAATACAATCCTATGCCTCTTATGCAACAAATGTAAAACACTCTGGCTAGAAGAGAATCCCACGTCTCTTATATAAGAAATTTCAAAGTCTCTGGTCAGAAGACAATCCTATTCCTCTTACATAACAATTGTAAAAAAATCTGGTCAGAAGACAATACCACATCTCTTATATAACATATGTAAAACACTCTGTCCAGAATACAATCCTATGCCTCTTGTATAACAAATGTAAAACGATCTGACCAAACAACATTCCTTTTCATTTTATAAAACAAATGTAAAACAATCTGGTCAGAAGACAATACCACGTCTCTTATATAACAAATGTAAAACACTCTGGTGAGAAGACAATCCTCTGCCTCTTATGCAACAAATGTAAAACACTCTGGTCAGAAAGCAATTCTATGCCTCTTATATAACACATGTAAAACGATCTGGGCAGAAGACAATCCCACGTCTCTTACATAACAAATGTAAAAAATTTTAATCAAAAGACAATCCTATTCCTCTTATATAACAAATGTAAAACACTCTGGTCAGAAGACAATCCTATGCCTCTTATATAACAAATGTAAAACACTCTGGTCAGAAGAAAATTCTATGCCTCTTATATAACAAATGTAAAAAATTTTG
>NW_013669008.1:19677-37656 GCF_000517525.1 Limulus polyphemus
TCAGAAGACAATCACACGTCTCTTATATAACAAATGTAAAACTCTCTGGTCAGAAGACAATCACACGTCTCTTATATAACAAATGTAAAACACTCTGGTCAGAAGACAATCCTATGCCTCTTATATAACAAATGTAAAACACTCTGGTCAGAAGAAAATTCTATGCCTCTTATATAACAAATGTAAAAAATTTTGATCAAAAGACAATTCAATTCGTCTTATATAACAAAAGTAAAACAATCTGGTCAGAAGACAATACCACGTCTCTTACATAACAAATGTAAAACACTTTGGCTAGAAGACAATCCTATGCCTCTTATATAAAATATGTAAAACACTGTGGTCAGAAGATAATTCTATGCCTCTTATATAACACATGTAAAACGATCTGGTCAGAAGACAATCCCACGTCTCTTACTTAAGAAATGTAAAAAATTTTGATCAAAAGGCAATCCTATTCCTCTTATATAACACATGTAAAACGATCTGGTCAAAAGACAATTCTCTTCCTCTTATATAACAAATGTAAAACAATTTGGTCAGAAGACAATCCTATGCCTCTTATGTAACAAATGTAAAACACTATGGTCAGAAGACAATCAAATGTGTCTTATATAACAAATGTAAAACTTTCTGGTCAGCAGAATTTCTCACGTCTCTTATGTAACGAATGTAAAACACTCTGGTCAGAAGAAAATACCACGTCTCTTATATAAAAAGTTCTGGTTAAATAACAATCCCATGCCTCTTATATAACAAATGTAAAACACTCTGGTCAGAAGACAATCCTGTGCCTCTAATATAGCAATAGTAAAAATTCTGTTCAGAAGACAATCCTATTCTTCTTATATAACAATTTTAAAACAATCAGGTAGAAAGACAATCCCACGTCTCTTATATAACCAGTGTAAAACAATCTGGTCAGAAGACAATACCACGTCTTATATATAATTAATGTAAAAAACTCTGGTCAAAAGACATTGCTTTTCCTCTTATATAACAAATGTAAAATACTTTGGTCAGAAGACAATCCCACATCTCTTATATAAGAAATGTAAAAAACTCTGCATTAACGCTTACGTAACACTCTGGTCTTATAACTCATGGTCAAAAGACAATCCAATGACTCATATACAACAAACATAAAACTCTCTGTTCAGTAGACAATCCTATGCCTCTTATATAACATATGTATAAAACTCTGGTCAAACGACAATCCTAATCCTCTTATATAACAAATGCAAAACACTCTGGTCAGAAGACAATCCCACATCTCTTTTATAACAAATCTAAAACTATGGTCAAATAACTATCCCATGTCTCTTATATAACAAAAGCAAAACAATGTCATTTGTTATATGAGAGACGTGGGATTGTCTTCTGTCCTAAAAACTCTGCAGTAACTCGTATGTAACACTCTGGTCTTATAACTCATGGTCAAAAGACAATCCCATGCCTCATATATAACAGATGTAAAACACTCTGGTCTGAAGACAGTCCTATGCCTCATTTATAACAAATGGAAAACACTCTGGTCAAAAGACAATCCCACGTCTCTTACATAACAAATGTAAAACTCTCAGGTCAGAAGACAATCCTATTCCTCTTATATAACAAATGTAAAACATTAATTTCAAAAGACAACCCCACATCTCTTATATAACAAATGTAAAAACCTCTGGTCAGAAGACAATTGTATCCTCTCATATAACAAATGTACAAACTCTGGTCAAAAGACTATCTCGTGCCTCTTTTATAACAAATGTAAAACACTCTGGTCAGAAGACAACCTAGGTCTCTTATATCACAAATTTAAAATTATCTGGTCAGAAAAAAATTCTATTCCTCCTATATAACAAATGTAAAAACTCTGGTCAAAAGACAATCCCATGGCTCTTTTTTAACAAATGTAAAACACTGTGGTCAGAAGACAATCCTTGGCCTCTTATATAACAAATGTAAAACACTCTGGTCAGAAGACAATCCTATGCCTCTTATATAACAAATGTAAAACTATCTGGTCAGAAGACTATCCCACGTCATTTACATAACAAATGTAAAAAATTCTGATCAAAAGACAATCCTATTCCTCTTATATAACAAATGTAAAACAATATGGTCAGAAGACAATTCCACATCTCTTATATCACAAATGTAAATCACTCTGGTCAGATGAAAATCCCACGTCTCTTATATAACCAATGTAAAACAATCTGGCCAGAAGACAATACCACGTTCTTATATAACAAATGTAAAACACTCTGTTCAGAAGACAATCCTATGCCTCTGATATAACAAAAGCAAAACACTCTGGACAGAAGACAATCCCACGTCTCTTATATAACAAATGTAAAAACTATGCAGTAACTCTTACGTAACACTCTGGTTTTATAACTCGTGGTCAAAAGACAATTCCATGACTCATATAACAAATGTAAAATTTCTGTTCAAAAGACAATCCCATGCCTCTTACATAACAAATCTAAAATACTCTTGGCAGAAGACAATCCCACATCTCTTATATAACAAACGTAAAACTCTTTGGTCAGCTGACAATCCTATGCCTCTTATATAACAAATATAAAAAACTCTGGTCAAAAGACAACTCTATGCCTTTTATATAACAAATTTAAAACAATCTGGTCAGAGGACAATCCTACTTCTCTCAATGTAACAAATGTAAAAAACTCTGCTGTAAAGCTTATGTAACACTCTGGTTTCATAACTCATGGTCAAAAGACAATCCCATGCCTCATATATAACAAATGTAAAACACTCTGGTCAAAAGTCAATCCCATGCCTCTTAAATAACAAATGAAAAACACTCTGGTCAGAAGACAATCCCACGTCTCTTACATAACAAATGTAAAAAACTCTGGTCAAAAACAATCTTATTACTCTTATATAACAAATGTAAAACACTCTGGTCAGAAGACAATCCCACATCTGTTATATAACAAATGAAAAAACTCTTGTCAGAAAACAATCCTATTCCTATTATATAACAAATGTAAAAACTCTGGTAAAAAGACTATCCCACGTCTCTCATATAACAAATATAAAAAACTCTGATCAAAAGACAATCCCACCTCTCTTACATAACAATTGAAAAACACTCTGGTCAGAAGACAATCCTATGCCTCTTTTATAACAAATGTAAAACACTTTGGCCAGAAGACTGTCCGATGCCTCTTACATAAAAAATTTAAAACACTCTGGTCCGAAGACAATCACACATCTCTTATATAACAAATGTAAAAAACTCTGGTCAGAAGACAATCCTATGCCTCTTATATAACAAATTTAAAAAAATCTGGGCAGAAGACAATCCTATGCCTCTTATATAACAAATGTAAAACACTCAGGTCAGATGACAATCCGGTGTTTCTAAAATAACAAGTGTAAAACACTCTGTTCAGAAGACAATCCTATGCCTCTTATATAACAAATTTAAAACAATCTGGTCATAAGACAGTCCCACTTCTCTCATATAACAAATGTAAAAAACTCTGCAGTAACGCTTATGTAATACTCTGGTCTCATAACTCATGGTCAAAAGACAATCCCATGCCTCATATATAACAAATGTAAAAGACTCTGGTCAGAAGAGAATCCCACATCTGTTATATAACAAATGTAAAAACTCTGGTCAGAAAACAATCCTATTCCTCTTACATAACAAATGTAAAACACTCTGGTCAGAATACAATCCTATGCCTCTTATATAACAAATTTAAAACAATCTGGTCAGAAGAAAATCCAAGCCTCTTATTTAACAAATGTAAAACACTCTGGTCAGAAGACAATTGTATGCCTCTTATATAACAAATGTAAAACAATTTGGTGAGAAGACAATACCACATCTCTTATATAACAAATGTAAACGTCTCTGGTCAGCAAACAATCCAACGTCTCTTATATAAAAAATGTAAAACTCTCTGGTCAGCTTTCTAAATCGCGTGACCTACTGTGTTTTCGTACCATAAATTATATTAACCCTATATTGTTCTAAATCTCGTGACCTAATGTGTTTTTGTACCATAAGATATATTAACACTATATAGATATAAATCACGGAACCTACTGTTTTTTGTGAAATAAAGTATACTAGCACTGTATTGATCTAAATCACGTGACTTACTGTTTTTTGTTCCATAAAAAATACTAGCACTGTATTAAACTAAATCTTGTCACCTACTGTGTTTTTATATCACACAATATACTAACACTATATTGATCTAAATCACGTGACTTACTGTGTTTTCGTACCATAAATTATACTAATTCTGTATTGATGTAAATCTCGTGAAATACTGTGTTTTTGTACCATAAAATATAATAACGTGTCCTACTGTGTTTTTGTACCATAAAATATACTAAAACTGCATTGAACTAAGTCACGTGACCTACTGTGTTTTGTCCCATAAAATATACTAATACAATATTGATCTAAATCCCGTGACCTTCTGTGTTTTTATATCATAAAACATACTAATACTATATTGATCTAAATCACCTGACCTACTGTGTTTTCGTACACTAAAACATATTAACCTTGTATAGATCTAAATCGCGTGACCTACTGCGTTTTTGTATCACAAATATACTAACACTATATTGAGATAAATCACGTGACCTTCTGTGTTTTTGGACCATAAAGTATACTAGCACTATACTGATTTAAATCACGTGACCTTCTATGTTCTTTTACCATAAAGTACACTAGAACTATATTGACATAAATCACCTACTGTGTTTTTGTACCATAAAATACACTAACACTGTATTGTACTAAATCATGTTACCTATAGTGTTTTGTCCAATAAAATATACTAATAAAATATTGATCTAAATCCCGTGACATACTGTGTTTTTGTACCATAAAATATACTAACGCTATATTGAGTTAAAGCACCTACTATGTTATTGTACCATAAAATATACTAACACTGTATTGATCTAAATCACGTGACCTACTGTGTTTTTGTTCCATAAAATATACTTATACAATATTGATCTAAATCCCTTGACCTACTGTGTTTTTGTGTCATAAAATTAATTAACACTATATTGATATAAATCATGTGACCTACTCTGTTTTTGTACCATAAAGAATACCAGCACTATATTGATCTAAATCACGTGCCTTACTGTTTTTTCGTACCATAAAACATACTAAAACTATATTGATCTTAATCACGTGACCTACTTTGTTGTTGTACCATAAAATGTTCTAACGCTGTATTGATCTAAATCCCGAGACCTACTGTGTTTTCGTACCATAAAATATATTAAAATTATATTGATATAAATGACGTGACCTACTGTGTTTTTAGTACCATAAAATATATTAACACTATATAGATTTAAATCACGAGACCTACTGTGTTTTCGTACTATTAAACACACTAACACTATGTAGATCTAAATCACGTGACCTACTGTTTTTTCGTACCATAAAACATACTAACACGATATTGATCTAAATCACGTGACCTACTGTTTTTTGTATCATAAAACGTACTAACACTATATAGATCTGATTCACATGACCTACTGTGTTTTTGTACCACAAAATATACCAACTCTATATTGATCTAAATCACGTGACCTACTGTTTTTTCGTACCATAAAACATATTAACGCTATATTGATCTCAATCATGTGATCTACTGTTTTACGTACCATAAAACAAGCTATCACTATATTGATCTAAATCACGCGACTTATTGTTTTTCGTATCATAAAACACACTAACACTATATGGATCTAAATCACGTGACTTACTGTGTTTTCGTACCATAAAATATACTAACTCTATATTGATCTAAATCACGTGACCTACTGTTTTTATCAGAAATATACTAACACTATATTGAGTTAAATCACGTGACCTACTGTGTTTTTGTACCATAAAGTATACTAGCATTATTCTGATCTAAATCACGTGACCTACTGTGTTTTTGTATCATAAAATATAATAAAACTGTATTGATCTAAATCTTTTGACCTACTTTGTTTTTGTACCATAAAGCATACTAACACTATATTGATCTAAATCACTTGACCTACTTTGTTTTTGTACCATAAAGTATACTAGCACTATACCGATCTAAATCACGTGATGTACTGTTTTTACGTACCATAAAACAAGCTATCACTATATTGATATAAATCGCGCGACTTATTGTTTTTTCGTACCATAAAATATACTAATACTATATTGATCTAAATCCCGTGACCTACTGTGTTTTCGTCCCATAAAATGTATTAAATTTATATTGTTATAAATGACGTGACCTACTGTTTTTGTTCCATAAAGTACACTAGCACTGTATTGATCTAAATCCTGTGACCTACTGTGTTTTTGTATCATTAAATATACTAGCACTATTCTTATCTAAATCACGTGACCTTCTGTGTTTTTTACCATAAAGTATACTAGCACTATATTGATATAAATCACCTACTGTGTTTTTGTACCGTAAAATTTACTACCACTGTATTGATGTAAATCATGTGACTTAGTGTGTTTTTGTCCCATAAAATATACTAATACTATATTGATCTAAATCCTGTTACCTACTGTGTTTTCGTACCATAAAATATATTAAAACTATATTGAAATAAATCACGTGACCTACTGTGCTTTTGTACCATAAAATATAGTGAAACTATATACAGTTAAATCACCTACTGTGTTTTTGTACCATAAAATATACTGACACTATTTTGATATAAGTCAAGTGACCTACTGGGCTTCTGTACAATAAAATTCACTAACACTATATTGATATAAATCACCTGACCTACTGTGTTTTTGTACCATAAAATATAATAACACTATATATGTCAGATAAGCTATGTGCTGGCCCAGTTACTTTCCTCGAATAGTCATGTAGGCTAAGTGCTGGCTAGTTACTTTCCTCCAATGGTCATGTAGGCTAAGTGCTGGCTAATTTCTTTCCTCCAGTAGTAATGTAAGCTATGTTCTAGCGAGTTACTTTACTCCAATAGCCATATAAGTTAAGTGCTGGCTTCCTACTTTCTTCCAATAGCCATATACATTAAATGTTGGCTAGTTACTTCTCTACAATAGCCATCTAGACTAAGTGCTATCTAATTTTTTCCCCGGTAGTTATGTAGGCTATATGCTGGCTAGTTACTTTCCTCCAATAATCATGTAGGCTAGGTGTTGGCTAGTTACTTTCCTCCAGTAATCAAGTAGTCTAAATGCTGGCTAGCTACTTTCCTCCAATAGTTACGTAGGTTAAATGTTGGCTCTTTACATTCTTCCAATATCCATCTAGGCTAAGTGCTGGCCACTTACATTCCTACAATAACCATCTAGACTAAGTGCTGACAAGTTACGTTCCTCCAATAACCCTCTAGACTAAGTGATCGCTATCTACTTTCCTTCAATAGGAATATAGGCTAAGTGTTGGCTAGTTACTTTCCTCCAATGATGATGTAGGCTAAGTGCTGGCTAGCTACTTTCCACCACTAGCCATGTAGTCTATGTGTTGGTTAGAAGGAAAGTAACTAGACAACACTTAGCCTACATGGCTATTGGAGGAAAGTAGCTATTCAGCACTTAGCCTACATGGTTGTTGGAGGAAAGTAAAAATAGGCATATAGGCTAAGTATTGGATACTTACTTTCCTCCAATAGCCATGTAAGCTAAGTGCTGGCTAGCTACTTTCCTCCAATAGTATGTAGGCTAAGTGCTGACTAGATACTTTCCTCCAAAAGTCGGGCAGGCTAATTGCTGGCTAGCTACTTTCATCCAATAACCATGTAGGCTAAGTGCTGACCAGTTACTTTCCTCCAAAAGCCGTGTAGACTAAGTGTTGACAAGATACTTTCCTCCAACAACCATTAGGCTAGGTGTTGGCTAGCTACTTTACTCCAACATCATGTAAGCTAAGTGCTGAATAGCTACTTTCCTCCAATAGCCATGTAGGCTAAGTGTTTTCTAGTTACTTTCCTCCAATAACCATCTTGACTAAGTGCTGACAAGTTACTTTCTTCCAATAACCCTCTAGACTAAGTGCTGACAAGTTATTTTCCTCCAATAGTCATGTAGGCTAAGTGCTGGCTAGTTTCATTCCTCTAACAACTATGTAGGCTAAGTGCTGGCTAGCTACTTTCCTCCAATAACCCTCTAGACTAAGTGCTGACAGATTATTTTCCTCCAATAGTCATGTAGGCTAAGTGCTGGCTAGTTAGTTTCCTCCAATAGCCATGTAGGTTAAGTTCAGTCTAGTAACTTTCCTCCAAAGCCATCTATGCTAATTGCTGGATACAATCTTTCCTCCAATAGTAATGTGGGCTAAGTGCTAGTTAGTTACTTTCCTCCAATAGGCATATAGGCTAAGTGTTGGCTAGTTACTTTCCTCCAATAGCCATGTAAGCTAAGTGCTGGCTAGCTACTTTCCTCCAATAGTCATGTAGGCTAAGTGCTAGTTAGTTACTTTCCTCCAATAGCCATGTAGGTTATGTGCTGGTAAGTTAGTTTCCTCCAACAACCATGTAGGCTTAGTGTCGGATTGTTACTTTCCTCCAATAACCCTCTGGACTAAGTGCTGACAAGTTCTTTTCCTCAAATAACCCTATAGACGAAGTACTGGCTAGTTTCTTTCCTCCAGTAGTAATGTAGGCTTTGTGCTGGCTAGTTACTTTACTCCAATAGCCATATAAGTTAAGTGCTGGCTAGTTACTTTCTTCCAATAGCCATGCATGCTAACTGCTGGCTAGTTACTTTCCTCCAATAACCATGTAGGCTAAGTGTTTTCTAGTTACTTTCCTCCAATAACCCTCTAGTCTAAGTGCTGACAAGTTACTTTCCTCCAATAATCCTCTAGGCTAAGTGCTGACTATTTTCTTTCCTTCCATAGTCATGTAGGCTAAGTGCTGGCTAACTACTTTCCTCCAATTGCCATGTAGGCTAGGTGTTGGCTAACTACTTTCCTCCAAGAGCCATCTAGACTAAGTGCTGGCTAGTTTCTTTCCTCCAGTATTAATGTAGGCTTTGTGCGGGCTAGTTACTTTACTCCAATAGCCATATAAGTTAAGTGTTGGCTAGTTACTTTCCTCCAATAGCAATGTAGGCTATGTGCTGGTTAGTTAGTTTCCTCCAATAGCCATGTAGGTTAAGTTCTGTCTAGTAACTTTCCTCCAAAGCCATCTATGCTAATTGCTGGATACAATCTTTCCTCCAACAACCATGTAGGCTTAATGTTGGCTTGTTACTTTCCTCCAATAATCCTCTGGACTAAGTGCTGACAAGTTACTTTCCTCAAATCACCCTATAGACTTACTGCTGGCTAGTTTCTTTCCTCCTGTAGTGATGTTGGCTTTTTGCTGGCTAGTTACTTTACTCCAATAGCCATATAAGTTAATTGCTGGCTAGTTACTTTCTTCCAATAGCCATGCACGCTAAGTGCTGGCTAGTTAGTTTCCTCCAATAACCATGTAGGCCAAGTGTTTTCTAGTTACTTTCCTCCAATAACCCTCTAGTCTAAGTGCTGACAAGTTACTTTCTTCCAATAGTCCTCTAGGCTAAGTGCTGACTGGTTTCTTTCGTCCTATAGTCATATAGGCTAAGTTCTGTCTCGTTACTGTCCTCCAAAGCCATCTAGGCTAAGTGCTGGCTAGTTACTTTCTTCCAATAGCCATGTACGCTAAGTGCTGGCTAGTTACTTTCCTCCAATCGCCATCTAGGCTAGGTGGTGGCTAGTTACTTTCCTCCAATAGTCACGTAGGCTTGGTGGTGGCGAGTTACTTTCCTCCAGTAATCAAGTAGGCTAAATGCTGGCTCCTTACTTTCTTCCAATATCCATCGAGGCTAAATACTGACTAGTTACTTTCCTCCAATAGCATGTAGGCTAAGTGTTGGCTACTTACTTTCCTCCAATATCCCTCTAGACTTAGTGCTGACAAGTGTCTTTATTCCAATAACCCTCTAGACTAAGTGCTGGCTAGTTACTTTCCTTATTAGTCATGTAGGCTAAGTGCTGGGTATCTACTTTCCTCCAATAGCCATCTAGGCTAAGATCTGTCTAGTTACTTTTTCCCAATAGCCATCTAGGCTAGTTTCTGGCTAATTACTTTCCTTGAATCGCCATCTAGGCTAGGTTCTGGCTAATTACTTTCCTTGAATAGCTATCTAGGCTAAGTACTTTAATTTTAAATTAAAAATGGTTGTACCTGGGCCATGGGACCTCTGACCTGGCCACTTAAATTTGGTGTCATATAAAGTATCATTCGAATTCAAAATATGAAAGTATATAACAAATACAAAACAGAAATGTTCACAAGCGTGTAAAATAACTAACACCATTTTCACCTTTGTCTTACTATTATAATAAAGGTAGTGTCGAGCTATTGTGTTTGGCTTTGTTTTCAGCTGTTAGGTTTCTTTGCTAGAATTGCTGTCACGTAGCAATATTGGGTTGTACTTTGTGACTATTGGTAGTAAAACAGAAAACAATGTTCACTACTTATTTACGTGTGATTCAAAACTAAACTCGACAAAATAAAAATGAAACCAAATCCTGTAGTAAGAGCAACTTGATGGAGTGACATTAGAAAACAAAACACTGTACATTAAAATGAAACCAAATCCTGTAAAGTGGTTTTATATTCAGGACAACACATTGATATACAGAAGCCACCCTGGGTAAGGTCAATATTTTCATCAGAACAGAGTTCAACATTAGATAGCCACCCTGGGTAAGGTCAATAGTTTCATCAGAGCAGAGTTCACCATTAGATAGCTACCCTGGATAAGGTCAATAGTTTCAACAGAGTAGAGTTCACCATTAGATAGCCACCCTGGGTAGGGTCAATAGTTTCATCAGAGCAGAGTTCACCATTAGATAGCCAACCTGGGTAAGGTCAATAGTTTCATCAGAGCAGAGGTCACCATTAGATAGCCACTCTGCGTAAGGTCAATAGTTTCATCAGTGCAGAGTTCACCATTAGATGGCACACTGGGTAAGGTCAATTGTTTCATCAGAGCAGAGTTCACCGTTAGATAGCTACCCTGGGTAAGGTCAATATTTTCATCAGAGCAGAGTTCACCACTGATAGCCACCCTGCGTAAAGTTAGTAGTTTCATCAGAGCAGACAGAGTTCACCATTAGATAGCCACTTTGCGTAAGGTCAATAGTTTCATCAGAGCAGACAGAGTTCACCATTAGATAGCCACCCTGTGTAAGGTCAATAGTTTTATCAGTGCAGAGTTCACCATTAGATTGCCACACTGTGTAAGGTCAATAGTTTCATCAGTGCAGAGTTCACCATTAGATTGCCACCCTGCGTAGTCAGCTTCGTGCTCTTTTAACTCTGTCTAGGCATCTACCATGGCCGTCGTTGTATATTATGAAGTAAATGAATAGGTTAGATAGTAGTTAGGGTGCCAATCAAATCGTATTGTTCGTTCAGACAAAAAAAAATGCCTGTAGTTAGGGTTGACCTGTTAATCAGCTAGTTGTGTTCCCTCAGTTCAAAACTCGAAACGGCTAAGTCGCCCTTGTGTACAGCAACAAAAACAGACAGACAAACAAAATATTTGGTTTATTTCTATTATAAAACAGATTGAGTATCTTATCTCTAATTAAGGCTTAGAAAAGAATCTTCATAAATATCTAAAATTTTATATTCTATCAAAAACTAATTTCAAAGCAGAAAAAAAAACTCACCATATTAATTGCTTTTCTATCCAAAACATTTAGTTTGTAAACTAATACAAGATGGAGTCGTAGCCATTTTGGGGCCAAAGTCCCCGTCCAGCAGTTCTCTGGTCCAGTCCACTTGCCATGCTAAAGAAATCCCACATTTGCAGATTAACTGGGAGTACCGATTCCTGCCAGACACGTTTACAGTGAATGTCTACCCGCACGCGCCAATTCTGGGCAGAGCCTATCTTGACTTACTACTCACTAAGAAATGGAAAACATTCACCGTAATTTATGAAGAAAACGAAGGTTAGTTTATCAGTCCTGAGTTTCACATATATATATATATATATTAATGTGTTTAAAATCGAAAGTTCTTACAAAAAATGTGTTAACAACAACAAAAACATAGTTTAATCTCCATTTAACATCTATCTGTTGGTATGGTATTTTAAACTTTGACAAATCCGAATTATGACACTGAATTTCTTTCGTATTAAACGTTTTTCAGCTTAAAATACTTCATATTAACAATACAACTTAAATAGAGTTTGTATTTTATTTCCTAGAATACTGAAGTTGTTACTTGATGAATAACGTCCGTATTGTATTTCTTGTAGAGTATTGAAGAATTTACTTGATGAATAACGTCCGTTTTGAGTTCCTTTTAGAGTACTGAAAACGTTAATTGATGAATAACGTCCGTGTTGAATTCCATAAAGATTATTGAAGTTCTTAGTTGATGAATAACCTTTTAGAGTATTGAAGTTGTTACTTGATGAATAACGTCCGTATTGAGCTCCTTGTAGAGTATTGAAGACGTTACTTGATGAATAACGTCCGTATTGTGTTCCTTTTAGAGTATTGAAGTTGTTACTTGATGAATAACGTACGTGTTGAGTTCCTTTTAGAGTAGTGAAGTGGTTACGTGATGAATAACGTAGGTCTGGTGTTTCTTGTAGAGTACAGAAGAGATTACGTAATGAATAACGTTCGTGTTGAGTTCCTTTAAGAGTACTGAAGTATTTACTTGATGAATTACGTCTGTGTTTAGTTCCTTTTAGAGTTTTGAACACGTTACTTGATGAATAACGTCCGATTTAGTTCCTTGTCGAATACTGAAGTTGTTACTTGATGAATAACGTCCGTGTTGAGTTCCTTTAAGAGTATCGAATTTGTTAGTTGATGAATAACGACCGTATTGAGTTCCTTCTAGAGTTTTGAACACGTTACTTCATGAATAAGGTCCATGTTGAGTTCCTTTTCGAATATTGGAGTTGTTACTTGATGAATAACGACCGAGTTTAGTTCCTTTTAAAGTATTGAAGTTGTTACTTAATGGATAACGTCCGTGTTTAGTTCTTTTTAAAGTATTGAAGTTGTTACTTAATGAGTAACGTCCGTGTTGGGTTCATTTTAGAGTATTGAACACATTACTTAATGAATATCTTCCGTGTTGAGTTCCTTTTACAATATTAAAGTTGTAAATTGATGAATAACTTCCGCGTTAAGTTGATTTTAGAGTATTTAATGTGCTAATTCATGAATAACGTCCTCGTTAAGTTGCTTTTAGAGTATTTAATGTGCTAATTCATGAATAACGTCCGTGTAGAGATCCTATTCGAATATTGAAGTTGTTACTTGATGAATAACGTCGGTGCCCAGTTCCTTTTAAAGTATTGAAGTTGTTACTTAATGAATAACGTACGTGTTGAGTTCCTTTTAAAATATTGAAGATGTAAATTGATGAATAACGTCCGCGATAAGATGATTTTAGAGTACTGAATGTGCTAATTCATGAATAACGTCCTTGTTGAGTTCCTTTTCGAATATTGTAGTTGTTACTTGATGAATAACGTCCGGGTTGGTTTCCTTTTAAAGTATTGAAGCTGTAACTTAATGAATAACGTCCGTTTTGAGTTTCTTTAAGATTATTCAAGTTATTACTTCACGAATAACGTCCGTGTTGAGTTCCTCTTCGAATACTGAACACGTTACTTGATGAATAATGTCCGTGTTGGGTTCCTTTAAGAGTATTGAATTTGTTAGTTGATGAATAACGACCGTATTGAGTTCATTCTGGAGTTTTGAACACGTTACTTGATGAATAACGTCCATGTTTAGTTCCTTTTCGAATATTGAAGTTGTTACTTAATGAATAACGACCGTATTGAGTTCCTTTTAGAATATTGAATTTGTCACTTGATGAATAACGTCCGAATTGAGTTATTTTTTGAATATTGAAGTTGTTACTTGAAGAATTACGTCCGTGTTTAGTTTCGTTTAAAAAATTGAAATTGTTACTTAATGAATAACGTCCGTGTGGAGTTCCTTTTAGAATATTGAAGTTGTTACTTGATGAATAACGTCCATGTTGAATTCCTTTAGGAGTACTGAAGTTGTTACTTAATGAATAACGTCCATGTTGAATTCTTTTAAGAGTATTGAAGTTGTTACTTGATGAATAACGACCGTATTAAGTTCCTTTTAGAATATTGAATTTGTCACATGTTGAATAATGTCCGAATTGAGTTATTTTTAGAATATTGAAGTTGTTACTTGAAGAGTTACGTCCGTGTTTAGTTCCTTTTAAAGTATTGAAATTTTTACTTAATGAATAACGTCCGTGTGGAGTTCCTTTTAGAATATTAAGTTGTTACTTGATGAATAACGACCGTATTCAGTTCCTTTTAGAGTATTGAAGTTTTTACTTAATGAATAACGTCCCTGTCGAATTATTTTAAGAGTATTGATGTTCTTACTTGAAGAATAACGACCGTATTCAGTTCCTTTTAGAGTATTGAAGTTGTTACTTAATGAATAACGTGTGTGTTGAGTTCCTTTAAGAGTATTGAAGTTCTTACTTCATGAATAACAACCGTATTCAGTTCTTTTTAGAGTATTGAAGTTGTTACTTAATGAATAACGATCGTGTTGATTTCCTTTTAGAGTATTGAAGTTGTTAGTTGATGAATAACGTCCATGTTTAGTCTTTTTCGAATATTGAAGTTGTTACTTGATGAATAACGTTCGAGTTTAGTTCCTTCCAAAGTATTGAAGTTGTTACTTAATGAATAACGTCAGTGTTTAGTTGCTTTTAAAGTATTTAAGTTGTTACTTAATGAATAACGTCCGTGTTGAGTTCCTTTTCGAATATTGAACACGTTACTTGATGAATAATGTCCGTGTTGAGTTCCTTTAAAAGTATTGAATTTGTTAGTTGATGAATAACGACCGTATTGAGTTCTTTCTAGAGTTTTGAACACGTTACTTGATGAATAACGTCCACGTTTAGTTCCTTTTAAAGTACTGAAGTTGTTAATTGATTATTAACGACCGTGTGGAGTTTTTTTGCAGTATTGGAGTTGTTACTTAATGAATACCGTCCGTATTATGTTCGTTTTAGAATATTGAAGTTGTTACTTGATGAACTACGACCGTGTTTAGTTCCTTATAAAGTATTATAATAGTTACTTGATAAATAACGTCCATAAATAAGTTGCTTTTAGAATACTGAAGATGTTACTTGATGAATAACGACAGTATTCAGTTCCTTTTAGAGTATTGGAGTTGTTACTTAATGAATAACGTGCGTGTTGAGTTCCTCTAAAAGTATTGAAGTTCTTACTTGATGAATAACGTCCGTATTCAGTTCCTTTTAGAGTATCGAACACGTTACTTGATTTATAACGTACGCGTTGATTTCATATTAGAATATTGAAGTTGTTACTTTATAAATAACGTCAGTGTTTAGTTCCTTTTAAAATATTGAAGTTGTTACTCGATGAATATCGTCCGTGTTGAGTTACTTTTAGAGTATTGATCTGATACTCCATGAATAACGTCACTATTAAATTCCTTTTAAAGTACTGAAGTTGTTACTCGATGAATAACGACCGTATTGAGTTCCTTTTAGAATATTGAATTTGTCACTTGATGAAGAACGTCCGAATTGAGTTATTTTTAGAATATTGAAGTTGTTACTTGAAGAGTTACGTCCGTGTTTAGTTCCTTTTAAAGTATTGAAATTTTTACTTAATGAATAACGTTCGTGTGGAGTTCCTTTCAGAATATTAAGTTGTTACTTGATGAATAACGACCGTATTCAGTTGCTTTTAAAATTTTGAAGTTTTTACTTAATGAATAACGTCTCTGTCGAATTACTTTAAGAGTATTGAAGTTCTTACTTCATGAATAACAACCGCATTCAGTTCCTTTTAGAGTATTGAAGTTGTTACTTAATGAATAACGATCGTGTTGAGTTCCTTTTAGGGTATTGAAGTTGTTACTTGATGAATTACATCTGTGTTTAGTTCCTTTTAGAGTTTTGAACACGTTACTTGATGAATAATGTCCATGTCGAGTTCCTTTAAGAGTTTTGAATTTGTTACTTAATGAATAACGTCCGTGTCGAATTACTTTAAGAGTATTGAAGTTCTTACTTGATGAATAGCGACCGTATTCAGTTCCTTTTCGAGTATTGGAGTTGTTACTTAATGAATAACGTCCGTGTCCAATTACTTTAAGAGTATTGAAGTTCTTACTTGGGGAATAACGTCCGTATTCAGTTCCTTTTATAGTATTGGAGTTGTTACTTAATGAATAACGACCGTATTCAGTTCTTTTAAGATTGTCAAAGTTGTTACTTAATGAATAACGTCCTTATTGAGTTCCTATAAGAGTATTGAAGTTGTTACTTGATGAATAACGTCCGTATTGAGTTCCTTTTAGAGTATTGAATTTGTTACATAATGAATAACGTCCGTGTGGAGTTCATTAAAGAGTATTGAAGTTGTTACTTAATGAATTAAGTCCGTGTTTAGTTCCTTTTAAATTACTGAAGTTCTTAATTGATGATTAACGACCGTGTGGAGTTTTTTCCAGTATTGGAGTTGTTACTTAATGAATACCGTCCGTATTATGTTCGTTTTAGAATATTGAATTTGTTACTTCATGATTAACGTCCGAATTGAGTTCTTTTTAGAATATTGAAGTTGTTACTTGATGAATTACGACCGTGTTTTGTTCCTTATAAAGTATTAAAATAGTTACTTGATAAATAACGTCCATATTGAGTTGCTTTTAGAATATTGAAGATTTTACTTGATGGATATCGACCGTATTCAGTTTCTTTTAGAGTATTGGAGTTGTTACTTAATGAATAACGTGCGTGTTGAGTTCCTCTAAGAGTATTGAAGTTCTTACTTCATGAATAACAACCGTATTCTGTTCCTTTTAGAGTACTGAAGTTGTTACATAATGAATAACTTCTGTGTCGAGTTCCTTTAAGAGTATCGAAGTTGTTACTTGATGAATAACGACCGTATTGAGTTCTTTTTAGAATATTGAAGTTGTTACTTAATCAATTACGACCGTGTTTAGTTCCTTATAAAGTATTAAAATAGTTACTTGATAAATAACGTCCATATTGAGTTGCTTTTAGAATATTGAAGATGTTACTTGATGAATAACGACCGTATTCAGTTCCTTTTGAAGTGTTGAAATTGTTACTTGATGAATAACGTCCGTATTCAGTTCCTTTTAGAGTATCGAACACGTTACTTGATGAATAACGTACGTGTTGATTTCATTTTAGAATATTGAAGTTGTTACTTTATGAATAACGTCCGTATGGAGTTCCTTGTAGAATATTCAAGTCGTTACTTGATAAATAACTTCCGTGTTGAGTTACTTTTGAAGTATTGAGGTTTTTACTTCATAAAAACGTCCGAGTTCAGTAGCTTTTAGAGTAGTGAAGATGTTGTTGGTGAAAAACGTCCGTTTTGTGTTCTTTATTAAGAATTTAGGTTGTTACTAGATGAATAACGTTCGTGTTGGGTTCTTTATAAAGAATTTAAGTTGTTGCTTAATGATTAACGTCCGTGTTGAGTTCCTTTCAGAGTACTGAAGTTGTTACTTGATAAATAACGTTAGTGTTGTTTTCATTTTAGAGTATTGAAGTTGTTACTTTATGAATAACGTCCGTGTTGAGTTAATATTCGAGTATTGAAGTTGTAGATAATAAATTACGTCCGTGTTGTGTTTCTTGTAGAGTATTGTAGACGCTACTTGATGAATAATGTCCGTATGGAGTTCCTTTAGAATAGTGAAGTCGTTACTTGATGAATAACTTCTGCGTTGAGTTCCTTTTAAAGCATCGAAGTTTTTACTTGATGAATAACTTCGGTGTTGAGTTCTTTGTAGAGTATTGAAGACGTTGCTTGATGAATAACGTCCTCGATATGAGTCTTTACAGTGGTGAGCTTGTTTCTTGATGAATAACGTCCGTGTTCCGGTC
>NW_013669008.1:38656-39810 GCF_000517525.1 Limulus polyphemus
TCCGTGTTGAGTTACTTTAAGAGTATTGAAGCTGTTACTTGATGAATAACGACCGTATTCAGTTCCTTTTAGAGCACTGAAGTTGTTACTTGATGAATAACGACCGTATTCAGTTCCTTTTAGAGCACTGAAGTTGTTACTTGATGAATAACGAACGTATTGACTTCCTTTTAGAGTATTGAACACGCAATTGATTAATAATGTCCGTGTTGAGTTCCTTTTCGAATATTCAAGTTGTTACTTTGATGAATAACGTCCGAGTTGGGTTCCTTATAAAATATTGAAATTCTTACTTAATGAATAACGTCCGCGTTGAGTTCCTTTTAAAGTATTGGAGTTGTTACTTAATGAATAACTTCCGTGTTGAGTTCCTATAATAGTATTGAAGTTGTTACTTGATGAAATACGTACGTGTTTAGTTCCTTTTAAAGTATTGAAGTTGTTACTTGATGAATAACGAACGCATTGACTTCCTTTTAAAGTATTGAACACGTTACTTGATGAATAACGTCCGTGTTGAGTTCCTTTTAAAATATTAAAGATGTAAAATGATGAATAACGTCCGGGTTGGGTTCCTTTTAAAGTATTGAAGTTGTTAATTAATGAATAACGTCGGTGTTGTGTTCCTTTAAGAGTATTGAAGTTGATACTTGATGAATAACGACTATATTCATTTCCTTTGAGAGTAGTGAAGTTGTTACTTGATAAATACCGTCCTTTTTGTGTTTCTTGTAGAGTACTGAAGACGTTATTTGATGAGTAACGTCCGTTTTGAGTTCCTTTTGGAGTATTGAAGCTGTTACTTAATGAATAACCTCCGTATTGTATTTCTTGTAGAGTATTGAAGAATTGACTTGATGCATAAGGTCCGTATTGAATTCTTTGTACAGTTTTGATAACGTTTCTTGATGAATAATGTCCATGTTAAGTTACTTTTAGAGTACTAAAGTTGTTACTTGATGAATTACGTCCTTTTTCTGTTACTTTTAGAGTATTGAAGTTGTTAATTGACGAATAACGAACGTATTGAGTTCCTCTTAGAGTATTGAACACGTTACTTGATTAATAACGTCTGTGTTAAGTTCTTTTTCGAATATTCAAGTTGTTACTTGATGAATAACGACCGTATTCAGTTCCTTTTAGAGTATTGAAGT
>NW_013669008.1:40601-44181 GCF_000517525.1 Limulus polyphemus
CGTGTAGAATATTTAAGTTGTTATTTGATGAGTAACCTCCGTTTTGTGTTTCTTTTAGAATACTGAAAACGTTACTTGATGAATAACAGACGTGTTGAGTTCCGTGTAGAATATTTAAGTTGTTATTTGATGAGTAACCTCCGTTTTGTGTTTCTTTTAGAATACTGAAAACGTTACTTGATGAATAACAGACGTGTTGAGTTCCGTGTAGAATATTGAAGTTGTTATTTGATGAGTAACCTCCGTTTTGTGTTTCTTTTAGAATACTGAAAACGTTACTTGATGAATAACAGACGTGTTGAGTTCCGTGTAGAATATTGAAGTTGTTATTTGATGAATAAAATGCGTGTTGAGTTCCGTGTAGAATATTGAAGTTGTTATTTGATGAATAAAATGCGTGTTGAGTTCCGTGTAGAATATTTAAGTTGTTATTTGATGAGTAACCTCCGTTTTGTGTTTCTTGTAGAATACTGAAGACGTTACATGATGAATAACGGCCGTTTTGACTTTCTTTTTATGTTCAGAAGTTGTTAATTGATGAATAACGTCGTGTTGTGTTTCCATTAGAATATTGTAGACTTTACTTGTTGAATAACGTCCGTATTGAGTTCCATTTGCAGTATTAGGGTTGTTACTTAATGAATAACGTCCGTATTTTGTTCCTTTTAGAGTATTGAAGTTGTTACTTGACGAATACCGTTCGTGTTGCGTTCCTTTTAGAGTATTGAAGTTGTTACTTGATGAATAACGTCCGTGTTCTGTTCCTTTTAGAGTATTGAAGTTGTTACTTGACGAATACCGTTCGTGTTGCGTTCCTTTTAGAGTATTGAAGTTGTTACTTGATGAATAACGTCCGTGTTTTGTTCCTTTTAGAGTATTGAAGTTGTTACTTGATGAATACCGTCCATGTTGTGTTCCTTTTAGAGTATTGTAGTTGTTACTTGATGAATAACGTCCGTATCGAGTTCCTTGTAGAGTATTGAAGTTTTTACTTGATGAATAACGTCCGTTTTTAATTTCTGTTTGAGTATTGAAGTTGTTGATGAATAACGTCTGTGTTGAGTTCCTTGTAGAGTACGTCGATTGTATGAACAATTGATTCTGGTATACTTCACATGATCTGATATTTTATTGATATAAAGATCATTTCTCATATTTTTCGATGATGTGATTGGTTGTGTAGATTCCGTTATTTTCTTTCAATTCATATTTTTTATGAACTTGCATTCAATGTTATTATTTTTCTTTGGAAAACTAGTCATAATTAAGTACAATTTTTCAATGAATTTCTTTTTCCACAGTTTTACTTTTCTCTAGATCAACAAGTGTGATATTCAATACTTACATTTCGTGTCTGAATGCTGAGATTAAATCAACTTCTTTTACGTAAATGTTTCATTCCATAATACACTGGTGATCAGACAGTGACAGTTAGTGGTTTCGTCAGAGCTCTGAAGTTTGATTCTATATGAAAGTTATAGGTACCTTTGTTTTTCTGTTATTAAGATGTTTTCGTATGTTTTGAGATTCTGTTTATTGATTGTTTAATTAGGATACAATTTGATTTATTTAGAAAATATTTTAATCTCAGTTACTGCACGATGAGCTTTCTACGATGTGTTCTCCGCGTGGAATCGAACCCCGGATTTTAGCTTTATAAGCCCCAAGGTCACCGGTGACTTTAAGTCTATTTAAGATTAAAAAGAATTCTGAAAATCTTTCCACGTATTTTTTTCACTTTCATTTTTTGTCTTGAAAACCTGCAAAAACACTGAAGGAAATTTTATTTTTATCTGAATTATTTACTCTATTGTTTAACTTATTGTGAAATGCAAGTTTTTTCAAAGCAACAGAAAAGAAATAACTTTGTAAGTTCTCTTATCATCGTTCCTACTTGGTGTTCATTACAGATACATCAGTTAAACCGGATTTTACAAACTCTCAGAAAGTGTACAATTAAGACATGTGCACCCAAGTCAAAATAACTTTGATTTTTATTTTCTGAAGTCATTTGCTTATGCAGCATCTTAACGCGGAATGTGAACGATGAGTAAAATAATATCGGTGCCAAATAAAAACGAAAAACATTCTATCATAAGCCCTTATTACATATTGTTTCATAAGGGCGTGTTATATTACAGTCCTTTCTACAAGCAACAAGTTAGGAAATAATCCGATATATATAGACATTAAAGCTTCATTGTTTTTTATTTTGTCCATTATCTCCACAGCGTTAAAAATAAAGATTACAAACCGTGTAGATGCTGTAAGAGTTGAGATCCTTTACTCTGGCCAATTTACTTTAACTGTTTAAAGATTACAAACCGTGTAGATGCTGTAAGAGTTGAGATCCTTTACTCTGGCCAATTTACATCAACTGTTTAAAGATTACAAACTGTGTAGACGCTGTAAGAGTTGAAATCCTTTACTCTGGCCAATTTATATCAACTGTTTAGTAGTTCCAACATTGGTTTAAGCGTGGCCTAGTGGTTAGCATACCCATAATGTGCATCCGATGGTTCATTTCGAAATTTGGGACTGTGAATACACCATAAATGTGACGGTCAAATACAGTCAATTATCCCAAGATTTGACGATGGGTTCTCTGTCATAACTGCTTTCCTTCTAGTTTATCAGTTCAAAATTTGGGACAGCTTGTCCTTCTGTAGCTTGCGCAGCGTTCTAAGTTTATTTACTTTACATAAAAACGCTATTTTAAATTAGTAATTTAATAATTTGTAGTCACTATACGTTTTCAATTTTAACTAATTTAATTTGATTTGTAAATAACTGCCTAAAACTCCTCATTTAATGTTTCAATAAGTAGCTGTTACAGAGTTTACACGATTTTTGCTATTTTAAATGTAAGAAAAGTTATAATAGCTATCTCACCTACAAAGTCCTGTCTATCCAAATTTTTTAGTCATATATTTATATCTTCTTAGGAAAATTGTTTTAAAATAAACTTATTTCTTTTTATATAAACCTGTTAAATTTTATATAGGCCCATTAACTCTCTCTGTCTAGCTGTATATACCTGTTGTTTTATATAGGTCCATTAACTCTCTCTGTCTAGCTGTATATACCTGTTGTTTTATATAGGTCCATTAACTCTCTCTCTATCTAGCTGTATATATACATGTTGGTTTTATATAGGTCCATTAACTCTCCCTGTCTAATTGTATATATACCTGTAGGTTTTATATAGGTCCATTAACTCTCTCTCTCTATCTAGCTGTATATATACCCGTTGGTTTTATATAGATCCATTAACTCTCTCTGTCTAGCTGTATACACCTGTTGGTTTTATATAGGTCCATTAACTCTATCTATCTAGCTGTATATACCTGTTGGTTTTATATAGATCCATTAACTCTCTCTGTCTAGCTGTATATACCAGTTGGTTGAACATAGGTCCATTAACTCTCTCTGTCTAGCTGTATATACCTGTTGATTTTATATAGGTCCATTAACTCTCCATGTCTAACTGTAATACCTGTTGGTTTTATATATGTCCATTAACTCTCTCTGTCTAGCTGTATATACCTGTTGGTTTTATATAGGTCTATTAACTTTCTCT
>NW_013669008.1:45181-47684 GCF_000517525.1 Limulus polyphemus
TTTATATAGATCCATTAACTCTCTCTGTCTAGCTGTATATACCAGTTGGTTGAACATAGGTCCATTAACTCTCTCTGTCTAGCTGTATATACCTGTTGGTTTTATATAGGTCCATTAACTCTCTCTATCTAGCTGTATATACCTGTTGGTTTTATATAGGTCCATTAACTCTATCTATCTAGCTGTATATACCTGTTGGTTTTATATAGATCCATTAACTATCTCTGTCTAGCTGTATATACCTGTTGGTTTTATATAGGTCCATTAACTCTATCTATCTAGCTGTATATACCTGTTGGTTTTATATAGATCCATTAACTATCTCTGTCTAGCTGTGCGTCATGTAATCGAATGTTGGTGTACTTTGGAGACGACAGCAAAAGACGATAAGATAACCTTGGAGTTTCAGCAGAAACTTGTCAAAAGGCAAATATCAGAAGGAGAAACCGCCATCCACGATTGGCCAATTCACTACTATCTACAACTTTTGCCCGTTGTTCTAACAACGTTAAAACGGCTTATCGACTGCTTGAGAAGATTTTCAAGAAGAAAGTAAACCTACAGACATCGGTCTTGTTCAACAAAATCTGCCTACAAGAAAATCTGTCACCAAAGTACACCAACACACATATTTATATATGTTGGTTTTTATATAGTTCATTAACTCCCTCTCTCTAGCTGTTTATACCTGTTGGTTTTATATAGGTACACTAGCTCTCTCTCTCTCTAGTTGTATGCATATATATATATGTTGGTTTTATATAGGTCTATTAACTCTTTCTTTAACTGTGTATATATTTTGTTTCATTTTTAAATTTCGCACAAAGCTACTCCAGGGCTACCTGCCCTAACCGTCCTCGACTTTGAAATGATTGACTAAAAAGAATAGAGCTAGCTAACAACACTTACACCCATCTTTTGGGCTTTTTCTTTACCAACGAATAGTAGGACTAACCGCAACATTTAAACACTCCCCCCCCCTCATGGCTAAAAGAGAGAACATGTTCGGCCACGAGTTTCGATCCCGCGAACCAACAGCTAGCTTATTGTGCAACTGACAAAAATATTTATAAACCTTACAACCTAATCCACATGATAGATATTCTAAACCTTACAACCTAATCCACATGAGAGATACTGTAAACCTTACAACCTAATCTACATCAGAGATATTCTAAACCTTAAAACCTAATCGACATGAGAGATATTGTAAACCTTACAACCTAATCCACATGAGAGATATTGAAATTTGTTTTATTGTAAATAAAAATATAATTTTTAACAGGTTTGGTTAGATTACAAGATCTCCTTAAGGCGCCATCTTACCAAGACGTCAAAGTCGTCCTACATCAGCTGACTCCAGGCCAGAGTTACAAGAAGCTTTTGAAAGACATTGGAAAACAAGGAGAGACTAATATCGTTCTTAATGTTCCTATTGGCAAAGTTCCGCTCGTGTTACGAGAGGTAGTCCTTATATACCTAGATTTGTAGTTTACATTTCCTAAACGAAAGTTTAAAACCGTAAGCCATTTTCTCTGTAAATAAGAAACGAACTAAATGCTAATTCTACTTTAGTACGGATGCAAAAAACCTTGTCAGCTGTTTAAATATCCCTTCATTAATAATAATGTGTTTTGTTGTTGTTGTTGTTTTATCAAAATGTTAAAATTCCTGCTGAAAACAAGATTTTCATTTCGCGCGTTTCCAGTATCGCTAATGTAGCGTACTTGCAATCAATCTTACGAACTTTTAAAGTCTATAAAAAAGAAAACTTCGATTCGGGTGGAACAGTGCACCATTGAATTTAACATTTATATCATTTATAATTGATATGTTAAATTTAATAGTGCACTGTTCTAGAAGTTAATAAATGATATAAATGTTAAATTTAATAGTGCACTATTCTACACGTTAATAACTGTTATAAAAGTTAAATTTAATAGTGTACTGTTCTACACGTTAATAACTGTTATAAATGTTAAATTTATTGGTGCACTGTTCTAGAAGTTAATAAATAATATAAATGATAAATTTATTAATGTACTGTTCTACAAGTTAATAACTTTTATAAATGTTAAATTTAATAACTGATATAAATGTTAAATTTAATAATGTACTGTTCTACACGTTAATAACTGTTATAAATGTTAAATTTAATAATGTACTGTTCTAGAAGTTAATAAATGATATAAATGTTAAATTTAATAGTGCACTGTTCTAGTTGTTAAAATTGATATAAATGTTAAATTTATTGGTGCACTGTTCTACACGTTGATAACTGATATAAATATTAAATTTAGTTGTGCACTGCTCTAGAAGTGAATAACTGATATAAATGTTAAATTTAGTAGTGCACTGTTCTAGAAGTTAATAACTGATATAAATGTTAAATTTAATAGTGCACTGTTCTAGAAGTTAATAACGGATATAAATGTTAAATTTATTAGTGCACTGTTCTAAAAGTTAATAACTAGTATATATATTAAATTTAATAGTACAATGT
>NW_013669008.1:48405-50051 GCF_000517525.1 Limulus polyphemus
GGATATAAATGTTAAATTTATTAGTGCACTGTTCTAAAAGTTAATAACTAGTATATATATTAAATTTAATAGTACAATGTACTACACGTTAATAATTGATATAAATGTTAAATTTATTAGTGCACTGTTCTAGAAGTGAATAACTGATATAAATGTTAAATTTATTAGTGCACTGTTTTAGAAGTTAATAACGGATATAAATGTTAAATTCATTAGTACACTGTTCTAGAAGTTAATAACTGATATCAATGTTAAACTTAATAGTGCATTATTCTACATGTTAAGAAATGATATAAATGTTATATTTAATAGTGCACTGTTCTACAATTTAATAACTGATATAAATGTTAAATTTAATAGTACACTTTTCGAGAAGTTAATAAATGATATAAATGTTAAATTTAATACTTCATTGTCCAATAAAACACCAATTACAAGTTGTAAATAAAGCTTCTGAGTAGTAAGTGAATCCCCTCAATTTTTTCATCATTTTTGTACAAATTGTATGAAGAATAATTATAGAAAAGTGGGAAACAGCCCCCCTGGTATATGAGTATCTGCTGTGGGGTTTTCAATCGTCATCGATACAGTTATTGCAATTATATGCAGTGTTAGTTTAAAGTGAGAAAAATAGTGTAATATCGTCTTTCTATAAAAGCATCCCATTTCCATTTCGTTCACAGGCTCAAGACGTTGGCATGATGACAGCGTATCATAATTACATCATAACATCTTTAGTAAGTACAAAAAAAAAAACTGTTGCTATGTTATTTTATCTTAATAATCCCGCAAGGAAGTATCAACTGTATCATTTAGTAAATGTTTATTCTGTGTCAATTAGTTAAATAAGAAATTATTAAGAATTTTACGGCTTGGTTATGAAATTTAGCAATTAAAAACATATTTTATACAATTACGTACTTTACACTAAAATTTATGGTTCGATTTTCGTAGAGAATGAAATAATAGTTGAAGAACATCAAACATGAGTATAAACCAAAGTCGATAACTAATGAACAGGATTTATACAACATACATTATTGTAGACCTAATACAGTGTTGATACCTAACGTTTACACAACATATATTATTGTATACCTAATACACTGTTGATAATTAACGTTTACACAAGATATATTATTATAGACCTAATACAATGTTGGTACCTAACACTTAAACAACATATATTTTGTAGACCTAATACAGTGTTGATACCTAACGTTTATACAACATATATTATTGTAGACCTATTACAGTGTTCATACCTAACGTTCACACAACATATATTATTGTACACCTAATAGAGTGTTGATACTTAACGTTTGCACAACATATATTATAGTTACGACAGCGAAAGTCACGTGACGCTGGTAACACGTGATGAGTTTCTAGAAGGATCATGACTGTTCCTGGAAACTCTAATCTTTTCTATGCGCCCTCTATTTTAGTATATAAGCCCGGCAAATAAAGCGGAGATGACAGTTGCAGATAGGGAGATATAGAGACAGATAATCGAGTCAAGTCGTAAGTAAAGTGCGTGAATCGTTGTGAATTATAGGGTGTGTTTAACCCGATGACTACCGGTACTAACTTTCTTAGTATGCAATGCAAGTGTGCATTTGTGAATTGAAAAAAATGATAGAGAA
>NW_013669008.1:50978-54722 GCF_000517525.1 Limulus polyphemus
CGGAAAGAAGTTGATCCACAATTGTTAGGGTTAACAGCTATGGAGTGGCGAGTGCAAGGTCTTTACATGAAGTAGGCTAAGGACTTTGAACTGTAAGAGTTTGTGATTTTTTTATATACTTTTGTATTTAAATTCGCAGTTCTAAGTTCAATAATTTTGTTCATAATAAAATATGATTTAGTATTTATAAGGAAAACTTTGTGTCATTTGTACGTACTAGTAGTACCACTTTGATAGCTTTAGGCTTATCGTAAGAATTTTGTAATTTCTTTCTTACTATCATTACTTAGTAAGACCCACACTTCTATTGTTGTTTTAATTCAAACATACTAACAGATTTATAAATATTTCATTCTGATATTTTGCAAAGGGGTTAAATAAAGTTAAATTACATAAATTTTATACATAAGTTACAAGTCAAGATAACATATATACAAAAGGAGCATCGATGTATGGATAAACAATGCCTAATTTATAAGTTATGCACTGAGAAGTTGTATGCAAATCATATTTAGATGCAAAAATGAAAACGTAAATTTTTATTCTTGTACGGTTCTTTTATATATGTGTTAAAACTCAATGTACAAGTGACAACAATAAAGCCCATATGTTAGTCGTGAGACAGACTAAACACATTCGTGTCAATAATACCAGGAAAGCTATGACATTCTCACAGTTGGGGTGCTAATACATTGAAGGGCTTAAGTTTCAAATTCCAACATAAATATTGCCTATAATGAGAGGAATGTGACCAGACTAATATTTTAAGTGCTATGAATTGACTTTCTTTGTAATTTATGATGTCTATATCGTTTGGTAATCTCTTCTAACAGGATGTATCAAGGATTAGGCGGTGTTATTGAAACTACCTGTACTGTAAGCTATTACAACCCACTAGTAGTGGCAGGTTTCACTATACCGAGAAACCTAAAACATACAAGGACATGTGTTGAGATAAACTTGTTTGAAAGTTCAAAAAAATGATATTCAAGTACCGAAAAGATTTCTTGTTATCATATCGATAGTAATGTTCAAATGCGTCCGCGCTGGGCTGAACGAGAGCGACCCCCAACAGGGGTGAGATAGTTACGAACAACGTACAAAGGTCACGCTGCTGACCCAACGGGTGCAATGAAACATAGCAACAAACTTGAAATAAAAATATATTTATGAAAGAAAAATAAAATGATTTTATGTACATATATAAACACTAAATCTTAGTTAAAAACAAAAATACTCATTTATTGGTTAGGTTTATTTACAAATATTATTTTTGGGTCTTGTATATTACCGAAACCATAAGGAGAGTATGTGATTATTAAAAAATTAAAAATAGATAAAATTTGCACTTTATGGACGACACAAATTTTTTGGGATTGCAAAATAATGTACTAAAACATAAAAAGTAATCAGTTCAAATTTGGAACAAATATAAATATTGTGATCATTTCTTATAAATACCATTTCCTAACGTAATTTTCCAAGATATTATAGATCATAATGCAAAATAACTAAACTTATCAGAAGTAACAGGCTTTATGTTTCTTAAACTACACACATTTATTAAAGTCATTACGAAGTTTTAAAACTTTTTAACCAGTAGTTTTATTGTTGGAATGACAAATAGCAAGACTTGCATTGGCTACTAAGAAAGTTAGTAGCCGGTAGTCAACGGGTTAATTTAAAGTGACTGTGGAAATTAAGTGTATTGCAAAGCTGTATTGAGGAAGAATTAAAAAAAGGACTTATATCGCTGAAGTTCCTCAGAAATAAATTATACGGGAAATTATCAAACAAGCTGATACGTAACAAATTGGTGTCAGAAGTGGGATCGATAAAAAAAGAAAAGAAAAAACAAAGATGGACACGAGAAGTGCCAAATCAAACTACGACTTAGCAGATTTGACGGCAGCAATACAATAACAGCGAAAGAAACAAGGAGAACGAGAAAATAAACAAAAAGAGAGATTACAGCAGTAGTTGGAAGAAAAAGAAAAGAAACAAGAAGAATGAGAAAATAAACAAGAAGAGAGACTACAGCAGTGGTTGGAGGAGAAAGAAAATAAACAAGAAGAGAGACTACAGCAGGGGTTGGAGGAGAAAGAAAATGAACGAGAAGAGAGACTACAGCAGTGGCAACTGGAACAAGAAAGGAAACAAGAAGTACAAATGGAAAAGCTTAGTAAATTTCAAAGTGAATTAAATACATTAAAGGATAATTTACTGTCTTTAACACAAGGAGGATATATTAGCCATGGACATAATAAGCTTCAGACAATGGGAAGCCTCTTCCAGACCCCGCAGCTAAACACTAATGCAGACATCTTCAGTCCTGTCAGAAGTCACACTCCAGACATAAGTGTCAGCAATAAGGGTGATGTAGTACGAAGGAAGCGACAGGACTTTGATGGGAAGGCACCGTGGGAAACATATAGAGCACAATTTGAGGACCTGCCAGAAATGAATGGATAGACTGAGGAGCAGAAGGCAGCGCACCTGGCAACAAGCTTGAAGGGACAACCACTGGAAATACTTGGACAGTTGTCAGCACTGGTAGCTGCTCTACATCTCAGGTATGGAACCCAAAATCAGTCCGAAGTCTACAGGGCTATGTTTAGGACTAGAGTTTGTGCTAAAGGGGAAAAGACTGCAAGAGCTGGCACAGGACTTAGAAGGTATAGCACACAAGGCCTACCCAACTACACCACCCGATTTCCTCAAGCTGTTGCTGAGGGATCAGTTTCCAGATGCCTTGGACAGTCCACAACTGAAGATACAAGTACAGCAAGCACACCCATCTACTATGCAGGATGCAATGGCCAAAGCTCTTGAATTCGAATCCTACGTTAAGTCCAGCACAGAACTACCAAGGTTGGTACAGTCATCAGGATTCAAGGCCAGAAAAGGGCAGCTTTAAGAGGTGTTTGAGGGACTTTTCTGGCACTGTAACAAACCTGGGCACAAGAGAGCTCAACGTTAGGAACCTTAACACGGGAAAGGTGCCACGGCAGGAAAGGCTGCTACCCAGCGAGGTTGTTGGAACTGTGGAGAGTAAGGACATATGAAGAGCCAGTGTAAGAAGAATACCACCAATAAGTCAGCTTCCAGGAGACCAGTAGTGGTTGGTGTTGAGGGACGCCCACCAAACCCCATTGTGAAAGTTCCGACAGCTAGGTGTAACTTCCAAGCACACATAGTGTCTATGTGATAGGAAAGCTGGATAATCAAAGGTGCAACTCTGTCATAGATTCTGCATCTCCACAAACCCTTGTGAAAATCAAGGTGCTAAATCACAAAAGAGTACCAGAAGCCATATAGAAGCTCTGTGGTGAGACAGGACATTATGCAAGATTGTGGGGACCAGTGTTGTTAATTATTGAGCTCATAGGCATGAAGAACAGACACAAAGTGTACTTGGCTGACATTGAAGATCAATGCATATTAGGATTGGGCTACTTACTACCGAAGATAAGAAGTCTTCTGAAGTCAGCTTTGTACCAGGAGACAAAGTGTAGTTGTATAATCCCAGGAAGACCAAAGGGAAGTCTCCTAAGTTGTCTTCTCCAGGGGAAGGCCCATATGACATAGCGGATCGTCTCTGAGACGTGACTTTCTGAATAAAATGTGGTCGGCGAGGTAAGCCAAAGATGGTGAATGCCAACTGGCTTTGGTGTTATCACGGTCCAGGACATTTCAGTTGGAACGAAGTGAACAATGGAACAAAAGACGCCACTGAAGACGTGT
>NW_013669008.1:55062-57928 GCF_000517525.1 Limulus polyphemus
AGAAGAAACTCTACTCGGTTTTGAGAAGGGAAACAGTGAAGCCCTTGAAGAAGTTGCTACCATTGATGTGACTATTACCAATAATAGAACATTATCTGATGGAGCAGATGAACTTTACGTGAAGCAGAAACCAACGAAATGGAGACCAGTACGGAAGAAGATACGTCCCGTAAAATTAAGAGACTTTATTGAATTTTAATTCTGTGTTTATAAATTATGTACATTTAATTAAGTTATTGTTAATTATCTATTGATTTAATGTAACTGGCTATTGTTCGAGACGAACAATACTAAAGAAGGGGCAGTGTTACGACAGCGGAAGTCACGTTACTCTGGTAACACGTGATGAGTTTCTAGAAGGATCATGACTGTCCCTGGCAACTCTAGTCTTTTCTAGGTGCCCTCTAATTTAGTATATAAGCCCGGCAAATAAAGCGGAGATGATAAAATGAGATATTGAGAGAGATAATCGAGTCAAGTCCTAAGTAAACTGCGTGAATCGTTGTGAATTATAGCGTGGGTTTAAGTTAAAGGGACTGTGGAAATTAAGTGTATTGCAAAGTCGTATTGAGGAAGAATAAACTAGTTTTATTTAAGAAATGACTTGTATCGCTGAAGTTCCTCGGAAATAAATTATACGAGAAATTATCAAAAAGGCAGATACATAATATTATTATTATAGTACCGTTACAGTGTTAATACCTAACGGTTACACAACATATATTATTATCATAGTACCGTTACAGTGTTGATACCTAACGTTTACACAACATACATTGTTATAATACCGTTATAGTGTTGATACCTAACGGTTACACAACACATATTATTATCCTAGTACCGTTACAGTGTTGATACCTAACGTTTACACAACATATATTATTATAATACCGTTACAGTGTTGATACCTAACGTTTACAGAAGATATATTATTATAGTACCGTTACAGTGTTAATACCTAACGTTTACACAACTTATATTATTATTATAGTACCGTTACCGTGTTGATATCTAACGTTTAAACAACATATATTATTATAGTACCATTAAAGTGTTGATACCTAACGTTTACACAACATATATTGTTATAATACCGTTACAGTGTTGATACCTAACGTTTACACAAGATATATTATTATAGTACCGTTACAGTGTTAATACCTAACGTTTACACAACTTATATTATTATTATAGTACCGTTACCGTGTTGATATCTAACGTTTAAACAACATACATTATTATAGTACCATTAAAGTGTTGATATTTAACGTTTTCACAACATATATTATTAGAGTACCATTACAGTATTGATACCTAACGTTTACACAACATATATTATTATAGTACCATTACAATGTTGATATCTAACGTTTACACAACATATATTGTTATAGTACCGTTACCGTGTTGATATCTAACGTTTAAACAACATATATTATTATATTACCGTTACAATGTTGATATCTAACGTTTACACAACATATATTGTTATATTACCGTCACAGTATTGATTTCTAACAAATATAAGCATCACTCTAAAATCCTTTAAAGTTTTTGAACGTGTCTTCCAATTACTGAACAATAAGATAGCTTGGTCTTAGTTTCACACATGATAATATAATAAAAGGTATTTTGATCTCTTATTTAAAACTGGCTGGTAAAGGACACAAGAGTAACACATTACTCGATACATCTCATATTTGATGTCAATCTTTAATATCATACACTGTTGCTTTCGAAATTAACTATATTGAGTAATAATGGCTGGAGACGGCTTGAATGGGTAATGAAGAAAAACTTTAATATAAGTTTAACATAACAGCAAATGTACAACGTTTCGACAAGGTTTTGTCATCATCAGGTACAAGTAATTTACACTGATACGGATTAATATATATATTCAGTATTGAACAAAGAAGTCACATGACTGGAACTGTTGTGAAACTTAGAAGAGGTATCTAGGCACCCCGGGGGTGTTGGTTTGGAGTAGGGTTGTTTTGTTCAATTAAGATGGATTCCTTGATTTTTCGTTTGTTTATGTTGGGTTCTTTGTTTAAAATGACTGCGTTTTTAATAGATAAACTATGGTTTTTTGAGTTGCAATGGTGAAAACATGTGTGTGTTCTAACTTTCTATCTAACCTTCTTTAAACACATAAGTTCCATTCATCCCAACATCAAATTTACCATCGAACACGAAAACAATAAACAGTTATCCTTTCTTAACTTCAAAATTATTAGATCTGACACGCAGTTAAAAACAAAGATTCACCGCAAACACACACACACTGGTCTCTACATCCCCCGAAATTCCGCACATGACACCACACAAAAAATCAATACACTTAAAAACCTCATAAACACAGCCATAAGACTCCGTTCAACGGACTACATAAATGAAGAAATTAACCACATAAACCATTCCTTTATTCACACCAATAAATTCCCACCAGCTATAGTTGAAAAACTCTCCAACATTCCCCACAACAAACTCAACTCACGAACAAGATTGACACTAACAAACCCAACAACAGTACATTACACTGCAGTTTACATTTTGTTCCTGAAACCAGTTCAAGAATTATCCACACTTGGACTAAACTAGCCAGTAAACACAATATTCCTGTCAACGTCAAATTCTCACAAAAACCCGGCCCTAAATTAAAATTGTTACTAAACAAAAAGTATTTAGAATCACACAATACCAATGTCATTTACAAAATAACATGCAATAGCTGCCCAGAATTCTACATAGGAGAAACAGGAAGAAAATTGGAAACCAGATTGACAGAACACAATAAAAAACCGTCCCATGTTTTTCACCTTTGAAACTCAAAAAAACCATAGTTTATCTTTTAAAAACACAG
>NW_013669008.1:58842-67129 GCF_000517525.1 Limulus polyphemus
TTACCCATTCAAGCCGTCTCCAGCCATTATTAGTCTCAAAGTGGGTTCCTCGTTATCGAATATTGAATAATGCTAAGTAGTAGACCTTCATTTGTTACATTTTATACGTAACAAAACAAAATATATTTAATACTATATTTATGTTTTAATAACTTTCCAAAACGTCAGTAGAATTTGTCTTTATTTGCTTTACCGTGTTCAGATCCGAGTGTTGTTTGGCACAACCTTTTTATTCACATAAGATAGGCTAAAAGATTTCGTTCAAAAAAGGAGATATCACAATATATCACGCAGTACTTTCAGTATCTTGTCTTGGAGATGGTTGTAAACATTTAATATACGTATTCAAACGGTATCTGTTTTTGAATTACATTAATCAATAGAGTGTGTTGTCTGTACAAGTGTCCTGTTGGCTGGCTTAGTGTTGGATTATCAACTCAGTTTCTTATAAACAAAAGTTTGAGTAGAGCTACCTGATAGTGAAAACGTTAACAATTTTCTCTGAAGTTTGAGTAGAGCTCCCTGATAATGAAAACGTTAACAACTTTCATCTCAAGTTTGAGTAGAGCTACTTGATGGTGAAAACGTTAACAACTTTCATATGAAGTTCCGAGTAGAGCTACCTGATGGTGAAAACGTTAACAACTTTCATTTGAAGTTTGAGTAGAGCTACCTGATAATGAAAACGTTAATAGCTTTCATCTGAAGTTCCGAGTAGAGCTACCTGATAACGAAAACATTAACAGCTTTCATCTGAAGTTCCGAGTAGAGCTACCTGATAACGAAAACATTAACAACTTTCATCTGAAGTTTCAGTAGAGCTACCTGATAATGAAAACGTTAATAGCTTTCATCTGAAGTTCCGAGTAGAGCTATCTGATAACGAAAACATTAACAGCTTTCATTTGAAGATTAAGTAGAGCTACCTGATAATGAAAACGTTAACAACTTTCATCTGAAGTTCCGAGTAGAGCTACCTGATAACGAAAACATTAACAGCTTTCATTTGAAGTTTAAGTAGAGCTACCTGATAATGAAAACATTAACAACTTTCATCTGAAGTTTGAGTAGAGCTACTTGATAATGAAAACGTTAATAGCTTTCATCTGAAGTTCCGAGTAGAGCTACCCGATAACGAAAACATTAACAGCTTTCATCTGAAGTTTGAGTAGAGCTACCTGATAATGAAAACGTTAACAACTTTCATTTGAAGTTTAAGTAGAGCTACCTGATAATGAAAACGTTAACAACTTTCTCTGATTAATTTCAATCGATATAATCTTTTTTATATATTTTACTGAGACAGCTTCAGTTTCAATATCTTTAATTGAATTCCCCAACTGAGCGAAAGTTTAAATGTGTTTAAATAAATAGTTTAGGCTGATGTCTGTCGTCGCCATCTTGTGAAACTTCCTAAATCTAATCAGCTTGAATGAGTACTTTGGTAAAAGGGGGCATCTGAAAAGTTTCAAACTGTTTCATAAAATAATACTTCACACTTGTATCTTTATAAGGTTTTAAAAAGCTCTAGTCATAAGATTAGACCAAAATATTAATCTCACATATGCAAAAAACAAGAAGAAATAAACTTCAAATATAAAGTATAATATCTTTCTTTGAAATTAATTAAATAGCTACTATATAAACAGATATTTCTTAAAACTGGAAGGAAACATTTTATTTGAAACTAACTAAATAGCTATTATCTATACATATAAAAAACAGATGTTTGTTGAAACTGGAAGGAAACATTTTATTTGAAACTAACTAAATAGCTATTATCTATACATATAAAAAACAGATGTTTGTTGAAACTGGAAGGAAACATTTTATTTGAAACTAACTAAATAGCTATTATCTATACATATAAAAAACAGATGTTTGTTGAAACTGGAAGGAAATGTTTTTTTTAAAACTAACAAACATCTGGAAACATAGAACATCCACTAAATAAGACTATTTTGTAATTCCTTCACAGGATCTTCACACTATTACGCTTGATGAATTTCAGCACGGAACTACCAATATATCCGGATTTCGGTTGGTGGATCCTTCTCGGCGCAGTGTTAAGATGATGGTCAACGATAGAATTTTTGACAAGCTTCGATATGGTCATCAGCCAGAGTCTGGACGTTTGTTAAAGGTATTAAAACTTGCACCATGTTACTTATGTATCACAGTTTAAAGACATTTTTAATAATTTGAATTTCTTCTATTTTTTTCTTATTATAGAACTGTGTGGTTTAGCATTCTTTTACTAAATTTACCTAGAATTAACCAATATTTTTCTTTACCAAGTAAACCCACCTAGACCTCAAAATTATTATTCTTTACTAAGTAAACACACCTACACCTTACAATTTGTATTCTCTACCAAGTAAACACACTTAGACCTCAGAAATAGTGTTTTTACTAAGTAAACACACCTACACCTTACAATTTGTTCTTTACCAAGTAAACCCACCTAGACCTTACAATTTGTATTCTCTACCAAATAAATACACCTAGATCTTACAATTTGTATTCTTTACCAAGTAAACACACCTAGACCTCACAAATAGTGTTTTTACCAAGTAAACACACCTACACCTTACAATTTGTGTTCTTTACCAAGTAAACACACACCTAGACCTTACAATTTGTGTTCTTTACCAAACAAACATACTTAGACCTCACAAATAGTGTTTTTACTAAGTAAACACACCTACACCTTACAATTTGTGTTCTTTACTAAGTAAACACACCTACACCTTACAATTTGTGTTCTTTACAAAGTAAACCCACCTAGACATTACAATTTGTGTTATTTACCAAGTAAACACACCTAGACCTTTTAATTTGTGTTCTTTACAAAACATACACACATTGACCTTACAATTTGGGTTCTTTACCAAACAAACACACCTGTATCTTACAATTTATATTATTTACCAAGTAAACACACCTAGACCTTACAGTTTATATTCTTTACCAAGTAACCACACCTATATCTTACAATTTGTATTATTTACCAAGTAAACACATCTAGACCTTACAATTTGTTTTCTTTACCAAGTAAACACACTTAGACCTTACAATTTGTATTATTTACCAAGTAAACACACCTCTTGGCCTAACCGTTGCTATTTTTTAAAATCATCACTATTAAAATTCTCTTTACACTTTATTACTACTTAAAACCTCTTCACACTTTAGCAGTACCAAAATCCCATCCTCACACTTTTTCAGTAATCAAAATTCCATCCTCACATTTTATCAGTACTCAATATCCAATCCTCACACTTTATCAGTACTCAAAATCTCACCATCACGCTTTTTCAGCGATAATACTGTTCTCAATATTTTGGCTGTGCTAAAAAATCCCTTTATAATTTAATTGTTAATGAGCCTCCATATTTTAACAATACTAAAAATTACTTAAGATTTTTCAGTTCTAAAATTTCTTAACATTTTATCTACATTAAAATGTTCTTAAATTTTATCTGTACTTAAAAACCATATAAAATTGATCAATACCAAAAGTTCTTTTACAAAACAATAATATTTAAAATGCCTTCAAACTTTAACAGAACTAAAAGTTCCTTTACGCAACAATAATATTTAAAATTCCTTCAAACTTTAAGAGTACTGAAAGTTCCTTTACACAACAATAAAATTTAAAATTCCTTCAGACTTTAACAGTACTAAAAGTTCCTTTACACAACAATAATATTTGAAATTCCTTCATACTTTAACAGTACTGAAAGTTCATTTACACAACAATAATATTTAAAATTCCTTCAGACTTTAACAGAACTAAAAGTTCCGTCACACAACAATACTGTTACGACAGCGGAAGTCGCGTGACACTGGTAACACGTAATGAGTATCTAGAAGGTTCCTAAAGGCTCGATTGTTTGCCAGACGCCCTCTATTTTGTATATATAAGACCGGCAAGAAGTGACGGTATAGATAATTGCAGACAGACAGAGATAGAGACCAACAATTTAGTCAAGCGCGGTAATGACCGTAAGTAAAGTGCACTTATCGTTGTGAATTATAGCGTGTGTTTAAGTTAAAGTGTCTGTGGAAATTAATTGTATTGCAAAGTTGTTTTAAGAAAGAATAAACTAATTTTATTTAAGAAAGGACTTGTATCACTAAAGTTTCATCCGAAAGAAATTATACGGAAATTAACAAACGAACACAGAGACGTAACAGTACTATTTAAAATTTCCTTCATACTTTAACAGAACCAAAAGTTCCGTTACACTGCAATAATATTTAAAATTCCTTCAAATTTTAACAGTACTGACAGTTCCTTTACACAACATTTATATTTAATTTTTTTGTTGTGTTTCAAAATGTGTAGTGTATACTGGAGAGATTTGCTTATTTTGATAAAAAGTTAAGAAAAATGGCATTTATACTCAAGATATATATATATATATAATTTTTATTTTATTTTAACCAATTTTTCACCTTTTGGGCTTCCTCAGACTTAATATACACAACCGTTTGATATTAGAATAGTTGTTAAATTATAAAACTGCTTGTAATGTTCTATTTCTTGAGTCTGTCGTAACGTATTGTAGTATAGTTAGACAATAGGTAACATGTAACTAAAACAACACATCATGCCAGTACACTGGACACTATTACTTTCAGTTTAACACTTACATTGTGGAGTATCACACAGTTTTTTTTTAACACTGCTAGTAAACTTTGTATCCTTTCCACGCATTATTGCTTATTACTCTATGTAGTTTTTAGCTAATCATAAAATATATTGTAGTTTTCTTTATTTATATATATCTCATGAAATAATTATATGTGTCATATATGTATGACTGCATAGTTAGTATTACAACTATACTATAATATTAGTACAATAATGAAACAATTACAATAATTTATACATTGGTAGATGCACAATACAGAAGACTACAGAAAAGAGGTTTTATAATTTAATGAATATTCTAATATCAAACAGTTGTGTGTATTAACCCTAAGGAAGCTGCAAAAACCAAACATTGGTTACAAGAATTATATATATTGTTACGTCTGTTTTCGTTTGTTAATTTTTCGTAGAAATTCTTTCCGAGAAACTTCAGCAATACAAGTCTTTTCTTAAATAAAACTAGTTTATTCTTTCTCGATTCAACTTTGCAATACACTAAATTTCCACAGTCACTTTAACTTCAACACACGCTATAATTCACAACGATTCACGTACTTTACTTACGGCTTGACTCGATTAATCTGTCTCTATCTCCCTATCTGCTATTCAATTATCCATCCCGTCACTTCTTTTGCCGGCTTATATATACAAAAATAGAGGGCGCATAGAGAAGACTAGAGTTGCCACGAACAGACATGATATTTCTAGAATCTCATGACGTGTTACTAGCGTCACGTGACTTCCGCTGTCGTAACAATATATATATATATAAATTAAAAACTATTTGGTTCTTGTAAGAGTGATAGTCATTTTAAATAATATTAGGTTTCACTGTTTTTCGCATTCTTAAAGCACGTTTTCCATTGTGTAATATTTTAACCTTAAGCCTGGTTTTGTCACTTAATATATACTAAAATCACTTACCATTTCGTCGTTATTATTGTGAGTGGTATATAGGCGAACAACTCAATAATGAGGAGTATATACGTATTGGCAGAATACAGATAATACATGTAGTTAATGGAACGACAATATCAAAGTAAGAAGACCTTTAAGCTATCAATCGTGGTATGATTACAGACAGACACCGCTCTCATCTACGATGCTGTCACGTTGTTTTCTCGAGCACTACATGACTTGGATTTATCTCACGCTATCAACATCCAGAATCTCTCGTGTGAAAACAGAGAATACTGGAGTCAAGGAAACTCTATAATCAGCTACATGAAAGTCGTAAGTATTTAACCTTCTTTTCATTCTAAAGAAAATATTATTCAAAGCGAATAACCATTTACTAAATCTGTTAGGTAGAAAACAGTGACTTCTCTCAAGCCCATGATAAAGTTTTTTAAAGAACATAGACAACTAAGAACTGAACAGCACATGATAAAGTTTCTAAAGAGCAAAGACAACTAAGAATTGAACAGCACATGATAAAGTTTTAAAGAACCTAGACAACTAAGAACTAAACTGCACATGATAAAATCTTTCAATTAACATAGACAACTATGAACTGAACAGCACATGATAAAGTTTTGAAAGAACATAGACAACTAAGAACTAAACAGCACATGATAAAGTTTTTAAAGATCATAGACAACTAATAACTGAACAGCACATGATAAAGTTTTGAAAGAACATAAACAACTAAGAACTGAACAGCACGTGATAAAGTTTATTAAAGAACATAGACAACTAAGAACTGAACAGAACATGATAAAATCAATTAAATAACATAGACAACTAGGAACTAAACAGCACATGATAAAATTTTGAAAGAACATAGACAACTAAGAGCTAAAAAGCACATGATAAAGTTTGTTAAAACATAGACAACTAAGAACTAAACAGAACATGATAAATTTTATTAAAGAACATAGATAACTAAGAACTAAATAGCACATGATAAAGTTTTTAAAGAAAATAGACAACTAAGAACTAAACAGCACATGATTAAGTTTAGTCAAGAATATAGACATCTAAGAACTCAACAGCACATAATAAAGTTTTTAAAGAAAACAGACAATTAAGAACTAAACAGAACATGATAAAGTTTTTAAAGAAAATAGGAAACTGAGAACTAAAAAGCACATGATAAAGTTTATCATAGAACATAGACAACTATGAACTGAACAGCACATGATAAAGTTTATTAAAGAACATAAACAACTACGACCTGAACAGCTCATGATAAAATTTTTAAAGAACATAGACAAATAAGAACTAAAGAGCACATGATAAAATTTTTTAAAGAACATAGACAACTAAGAATTAAACAGCACATAATAAAGTTTTTTAAAGAACATAGACAACTAAGAACTAAAACGCACATGATAAAGTTTATCATAGAACATAGACAACTAAGAACTAAACAGCACATGATAAAGTTTTCAAAGAACATAGACAACTAAGAGCTAAAAAGCACATGATAAATTTGTTAAAACATAGACAACTAAGAACTAAACAGCACATGATAAATTTTATTAAAGAACATAGATAACTAAGAAATAAATAGCACATGATAAAGTTTTTTAAGAAAATAGACAACTAAGAACTGAACAGCACATGATAAAGTTTTTAAAGAACATAGACAACTAAGAACTAAACAACACATGATAAAAGGTATTAAAGAACATAGACAACTATGAACTGAACAGCACATGATAAAGTTTTTAAAAAAAATAGACAACTAAGAACTGAACAGCACATGATAAATTTTTAAAAGAACATAAGCAACTAAGATCTAAAGAGCACATGATAAAGTTTTTTAAAGAACATAGACAACTAAGAACTGAACAGAACATGATAAAGTTTTAAGGAACATACACAACTAAGAACTAAAGAGCACATGATAAAGGTTTTTAAAGAACATAGACAACTAGGAACTAAACAACACATGATAAAATGTATTAAAGACCATAGACAATTAAGAACTGAACAGCACATGACAAAGTTTATTAAAGAACATAAACAACTACGACCTGAACAGCTCATGATAAAGTTTTTAAAGAACATAGACAACTAAGAACTGAACAGAACATGATAAAATCAATTAAATAACATAGACAACTAGGAACTAAACAGCACATGATAAAATTTTGAAAGAACATAGACAACTAAGGGCTAAAAAGCACATGATAAAGTTTGTTAAAACATAGACAACTAAGAACTAAACAGAACATGATAAATTTTATTAAAGAACATAGATAACTAAGAACTAAATAGCACATGATAAAGTTTTTAAAGAAAATAGACAACTAAGAACTGAACAGCACATGATAAAGTTTTTAAAGAACATAGACAACTAAGAACTAAACAACACATGATAAAAGGTATTAAAGAACATAGACAACTAAGAACTAAAAGGCACATGATAAAGTTTATTAAAGAACATAGACAACTAAGAACTAAACAGCACATGATAAAGTTTTTAAAGAACATAGACAACTAAGAACTAAAGAGCACATGATAAAGTTTTAAAAGAAAATAGACAACTAAGAACTGAACAGCACATGATAAAGTTTTTAAAGAACATAGACAACTAAGAACTAAAGTGCACATGATAAAGTTTTTTAAAGAACATAGACAACTAAGAACTAAAGAGCACATGATAAAGTTTTAAAAGAA
>NW_013669008.1:67506-72698 GCF_000517525.1 Limulus polyphemus
GTTTTAAAGAGCATAGACAACTAAGAACTGAACAGCACATGATAAAGTTTCTAGAGAACATAGACATCTAGAACTAAAGGGCACATGATAAAGCTTTTTAAAGAACATAGACAACTAAGAACTAAACAACACATGATAAAATTTATTAAAGATCATAGACAACTAAGAACTGAACAGCACATGATAAAGTTTTAAAGAACCTAGACAACTACGAACTAAACAGCACATGATAAATTTTTAAAGAGCATAGACAACTAATAACTGAACAGCACATGATAAAGTTTTTAAAGAAAATAGACAATTAATAACTGAAAAGCACATGATAAAGCATTTAAAGAACATAGACAACTAAGAACTAAACAACACATGATAAAATTTATTAAAGACGATAGACAACTAAGAACTGAACAGCACATGATAAAGTTTATTAGATATCATAAACAACTAAGAACCAGACAGCTCGTTATAAAGTTTATTAAAGAACATAGGCAACTAAGAACTGAACAGCACATGATAAAGTTTTTAAAGAACATAGACAACTAAGAACTAAAGAGCACATGATAAGGTTTTTTAAAGAACATAGACAACTAGAACTAAAAAACACATGATAAAGTTTTTTAAAGAACATAGACAACTAAGAACTAAACAACACATGATAAAATTTATTAAAGACCATAGACAACTAAGAACTGAACAGCATATGATAAAGCTTATTAAATATCATAAACAACTAAGAACTAAACAGCACATGATAAAGTTTTTAAAGAACATAAACAACTAAAAAGGGAACTGCACATGATAAAGTTTTAAAAGAAAATAGACAACTAAGAACTGAACAGAGCATGATAAAGTTTTTGAAGAACATAGACAACTAAAACTAAACAACACATGATAAAGTTTATTAAAAAACATAGACAACTAAGAACTAAATAGCACATTATAAAGTTTATTAAAGAAAATGGACAACGAAGAACTAAACAGCACATGATAAAGATTAATAAAGAACATACACAACTATGAACTGAACAGCACATGATAAAGTTTATTAAAAACATAGACAAGTAAAAACTAAACAGTATTTTATTTACAACGTGCAGAACATCACAAGGTTAAAGACCTTACAAGACAGGGAGAACGTATAAAATACTATAAGATAAAATAGTAGTAATATGTAAGGTTGAAGATTTCACGATCCAGTATCTTCTTGGATGAACCAATAATATACCAACAATTATTCACTGTATTATTTACGTACTGTATACTTCACGATCCAGTCAATTCCTGGGTGACCGTATGATATTATTTACAATTCGCAGTAATCTATAAGTTTCAAGATTTCACGATCCAGTCACTGCTTTTGTGAAACTTTGGTATACTAAACGTAACCCAATTTCTTTTTTATATTTGTTTATATTTTGTTTTGTTGTTGTTTGCCGTTGTTGTAACATAGACGCTGTTTTTTATATTTTGTTTTGTTGTTGTTTGCCGTTGTTGTAACATAGACGCTGTTTTTATATTTTGTTTTGTTGTTGTTTGCAGTTGTTGTAACATAGACGCTGTTTTTTATATTTTGTTTTGTTGTTATTTGCCCTTGTTGTAACATAGACGCTGTTTTTTATATTTTGTTTTGTTGTTGGTTGCCGTTGTTGTAACATAGACGCTGTTTTTTATATTTTGTTTTGTTGTTATTTGCCGTTGTTGTAACACAAACGCTGTTTTTTATATTTTGTTTTGTTGTTGTTGTAACAAAGACACTGTTTTTTATATTTTGTTTTGTTTGTGCATTATAGCACGAGGAACATTGATGGTTTTCCTTAAAAACGTTTATCAGATTCTGTGTAAAATACAATCTAATTCACAAATAGGATGTTATAAGGGACACATGTGAACAATGTAACATCCGCACCTTAAGGTCGATTACGTTAGTTATTTTATTCTTCATGCCACTTTTATCTAACTTTCTTATTATTGACCAATTATTTCAGCAGTGTTTCCTTACTTCTCATCAAACGTACTCCTGCTAATTGAACATACACGTGAAAATCCTAAAAGTCAAGTCGCTACTCGAACCTTTGCTACAGTGTGTATTTAGTTATATTTCTAACAACTTTTAGCTTTAGTTTTGCATTTTGTCTTAGATTTAGTTTCTAAAGTTTTTGTCAAGTCGCGACTCGAACCTTCACTACAGTTTGTGTTTAGCTATATTTATAGCTAATTTTTGCTTTAGTTTTCGTTTTATTTTGTAGTTTTTATTTACTCTTATGTTTTATCGTGATTTTTACTTCAACACTTAAAATAAGTTCTGAATTTAAAATTCATGACATTTTAGGTTTATTATCCCCATATATAAATGTGTCTTACACAAAAATTATTATAACATAAAAACTTTTCAATTAGACTTGTTAAAATATTTCTTCGTCTACTGATATAATATTGTCTCCATCATCAATCATGGCTGTACTACTTGCCATTTAGGGATGACATGTTTTCCTTTAAATTATATAATCCGGTAATATTGTGTGTAGCAATAGCAGCTCCCAAAATTACAATATTCAAAAGACATAGGAACGATGGGAAGAATGTTGTAATGAAAAACTATCGTTTCTATTTAACTGTAATAAAAATGAGTCTAGACAACACTAACAATTTTAACAAAAGTCAGTTTCATTTCTTCTAAATGTATTTCTCATAACTGATTTCCACCTTCTCTTAATTTTGTGTGAATTGTTTGAAGCAGTGGTTGTTTGGTACATGTGTACAAGAAGCTAGACCAGATACAAGGTGTACAATATCTAATAAAAAACAAAACATCAACCACGAATATATCAAAACAGTCACAAAGAAATGAAATACGAAAAACAAAATAAATTAAAGAGGTCAACATTCGCAGGCGAATTAAACATAACTCAGCCACACAACCTTAACATGGCCAAATTGGACACCAGAAAAATCGCAAAAAACACAGAAAAGTCGAGAACTGTCTACATCACTGCTTCGGACCTGCAAGTAGGTATCTTTATACTAAATCTCATGTACTTTTGTTGACATACGTATGAATAGTTCAGCAAAACTCCAAATTGTACTTTCCTCGCTGAAACATTGAGCAAAAGACAAAATTTCCAAAATTGTTTACATATCTCTTTGAGACCTGTAAAAGTATCCCTGTGTCCAATCCCATGCAAGTTGGCCGAAATACGGCGGAGTATTGTAAAACAAACATTAAAATTATGATTTTTGTGATATCTTGAGTCCCTATAATTAATAAAAACGGGCAAGTCCAACATTTTTATATGCCAATGTCTGTTGCCTGTGGAAAGCTAGCTTTGTACCAAATTCCATTTAAACTGGTCAAAATAGAGCCGAATAATTTACCTCAAACCCAAAATTATGTTCTTATTGTGAGCTCTCACCTCCGTAAAAAGGCTCAAATCCAACTCGTTTTTGATACCAATTATTTGGTCATATGAAAATGTATATTTGTGCCCATTTTCATCTTTTGACCTCATAAATACGCAAAAAGGCCTAAATAAAAAAAAATAAAAATGTTTCTGGGCATATCCAACCAAGTTTCAAGTCAACCCGCCGAGAAATGAAGGAATGGCGGTCGATTGAAAAGTGTTTGAAAGAAAACAAAAGGAGAAGAAACGATATGAAAAATGGTATAATAACTCAGCAGAAACCGAGATTAAATGTTTGTTTGTAATTTAATTTCGCGCAAAGTTTCGCAGAGCAATCTGTGCTAACCGTCCCTAATTTAACAGTTATAGACGAGAGTGAAAGCAGCTAGTCAACAATTGGGCTAATCTTTTACTAAGGAATTGACTGTCACATTATAATGCCTCTGCAAATGAAAGAGCTAGCATTTTAGTGTCGGGGATAAACATACTTGGCTAAATGTTTGTATACTGTTCTATATTGATGTTATTGTCTATATGCATGGAGTAGTTATTGAGTTAATGTCAAAGTAGTAACAGAAAAGGCTATGCATGTTTGGACAAACATGTACGAATTGTTATTCTGGCCTGTATAAGTTGTTTTGAGCATTTGTTCATCAAAACACACATACACACCTGTTTTGGATGAGAATGTGACTTTGGTATAATCGTTTTCGAAACAGATTAACACCTTGTTCAGACAATTTCTCTGTACTTGGTGTAGAGTCATTCCTCCTCACCAGAAGTTATATGCCAGAAGCTATACAGTGTCAAGTTGTCCGAATGTCTAGAAATGGTATGAAGAAATAAACATTACCAAAACAGTATGGTATCTACAATTTACTGTATACATAATCCTGAAACGTAATCGGACTACAGGAAACGTTGTTCCAGGAGAGTCTACTGGTAGACATCGAAAAGCCACTGCCCGAGATGGCCTTGTTTTGATCAGGTTAACACGTCAAGGTCAAAAAAAGTCTTGCAACACCTTAACACAGGAATGGCACGAATACATTCATTCCAGAGTATCCAGAAGAACAGTGAATAGGAGACTGATGAAACAAGGTTATTGTGCAAACTAATATTAATCAGAATTCACCACTTGGGCAAGACAGCACAACAACTTACAGTTAGGACACTGGCAACTTTCAGATCAGTCCTGTTTCCAGCTTCTTAAGGCCGATGGTGGGATTCGTGTCCGTCGTTTTCCTGGAGAACAGATGAGGAAACCTATCTTTCCCACAGGAAACACACAGGAAGTGGTGCAGTACATGTTTGGGCAGCTATTCATCATTGTTGAAAACTACTATTTATATCCTCCAGGGAAACGTTAATGGCGCCTCCTACAGGCATCACCTGGAAACGATATTGGTTTGGCAATAACTTCGTGTTCCAGGGTGACAGTACCACTGCCTATAGTGTGTGTATTCTACAGGATTATCTCGACCAGGAGCACATTACAAGATTGTCGTGGTCAGCAAAGTTTCCAGATTGAAGTCCCATTGAGAACTGTTGGTCGGAACTGAGCCAGAAAATTGCTAACCACGACCTTAAACCAGCTACTCTATTTGAGTTGCAGCACCTTCTAGTGATGACAAGTTGAGATGAAATCGCGGTGAATCACATCAATAACCTTATTGACATATATTAACCTTATGTCACGTTGCCTTGCAGATGTTATTATAGTACAAAGAGGACCAACCAAGTACTGAATATTTAATATAAACTGATATAAGGTTACAGACGATATTTGTAATA
>NW_013669008.1:73580-76196 GCF_000517525.1 Limulus polyphemus
TAGCATCATGTACTTATCTTGTATTGGCATCTATTGTTTAGTGAAGTAATCTTCAGTAGCATCATTTACTTATCTTGTGGTGACATTTATTCTCACTAATGGTACCAGACATATTCTACACTTCAACTATTTGTGTTGCCATATGAATTTACTTGATGAGTGTCTAAAATTAACTGTAAACTGCAAGTATATATCGTATCTTATAACTGTGGTTGATGTGCATCTGGAGTTAACTGGCACATACTACTCTAGAGCTACTTATCTTGCCATATAGTTGATGTGTATATAATGTGGAATATCCCTCCAGATACTCTCTTGCATGACACCATACGCCAAACACTGAATAAGGTACTGTATGTATCAAAACCTGTACAAAACGAGCAGTTTCGCGGCAAGGAGACGAGCTTGCTTGTTTGCCGGATCTTCTGAATGATGAGTAAAATTAATTAAAGTAAAAGAAAATAATATTAACAAATACTTAGTAGTAAAGCGAATAAATAATTGTGTATTATTACCCATTACCATAATTTTGATTTCTCAATAAAACTGATAAAAATCACACTTCACAATTTCATCACTGTAACAGCGGTTGTTCATTCAGTTTTAATAATATATATAGTATCTCAACAATTATTTAGTTTGTCGTATCCCATTTGGCTTAATTCATGAGTATAATGAGCTTAATACGTGAGTGTAACCGCTAGTTTTAAAACGGAGCTACACGTGAGTATGAACGTTAGTTTTATAACGGAGCTACAAGTGAGTATGAACGTTAGTTTTGTAACGAAACTACATGTGAGTATGAAAGTTAGTTTTATAACGGAGCTACACGTGAGTATGAACGTTAGATTTATAACGGAACTTTACAATTGAATTTTCATTTTTGATGCTTTATTTCGAAATGGTGCCATCTTTCTTAAGTGTTGTTTTTATTTACTGCATTGTAATTAAATCTCTTTTTGTACAGGTAATTTGTTCATTCAAGAAGCACGAGCGTCGAATCCCCATCCTCTTTTACATCTCCGTCATTAATTATTATTTTCCCTTCTAATGAATACTTAAAGGAATGACGCTAAAGTATAATTAAGTCTAACTCTTGTAATATACCATAATTTAATTCAGTAGCATGCTTATCTGTTTGGGTTCTAGATTGGCCCACAATTCATATTATTAGGCTACTTGTATCCTGTAATATTTTTATAAATGTATAATTATAACGTTGGTAACACATTAGATAATTATGAAGAATGTTACTCTTCGTTAGTGTACTTTCTTTAATTAATCTATTTAAATAATGTCAAGCTATATAAACTTTCAGTTCTATTTTTTTTTCGCAACCAAGGATTTGGTGAAACTTTGTTGACGGCAATTGTAGAAACACGAGCGTAGAGGAAGACTTTGGAAACACTCTACACTCGTGTCTTTACGACAGGTAGTTGCCGTCAAGTCAATAAAGTTGCATCATGAATACTCTGCCTAAACAATCTATCAAAGAATACAAGAATTTAGTGTCGTTTGTCCTTCTACTGTCAGTTAAAAGCACGATGAGCCGGTTATTATCAGTTCATAGCACACCTAGTGTGCAAGTGAAACGTTATAAAACTACATTAAAAATAGAAAGATTTATTATTTGTTTATTTTAAACGCAAAGCTACACAGTGGGCTGCACTCTGTCCACCACGGGAAATCGACCTCCGAAGTGTAGCGTTCCTCGTGCTTACCGCAGAGCCTCTATAATGCCACGTTTATGTGCGAGCGTGTATAAATAATAACAAAATAGCAGTTAAAATACAGAGTTAGGCTTAATATCATACATGTTATTTAATCTTGGAGAGTAAAAATGAACATTCTTTTATAAAAATAATAAATATACAATGTTAAAGTGAATACACATTGAAACCAAGTTATGATCAAATTAAGAAGGAATGTTTGGTGTTACCTGTTACGTATCTGCTTGTTTGATAATTTCCCGTAAAAAGTATTTCCGAGAACAGAAACTTAAACGATACAAGTCCTTTCTTAAATAAAACTAGTTTATTCTTTTTCAATACAACTTTGCAATACACGGAATTTCCATGGTCCCTTTAACTTAAACACACGCTATAATTCACAACGATTCACGCCTTTACTTACGGTTACTACAGCTCACTTGACTCATTATATGTCTCTATATCTTTCTATCTTCAATTATATCTCCGCTTTATTTGCCTGGCTAAGATACTAAAATAGAGGGCGCCTATAAAAGACTAGAGTTGCCAGGAACATTCATGATCCTTCTAAAACCTCCAGTGCGCATGCTTCCAGCGTCACATGACTTAAGCTGTCGTAACACTGCCCCTTCTTTAGTATTGCTCATCCCGAACAATAGCCACTTACATTAAACCAATAAATAATTAATAATAACTTAATTAAATGTACATAATTTACAAACACAAAATTAAAATTCAACAAAGTCTCTTAATTTTACGGGACGCATCTTCTTTCATAGAGGTCTTCATCTCGTTGGCTTCTGCTTCAAGTGGGGCTCATCTACTCCATCAAGAAATGTCCTAATATCGGTAACAGTCACATCAGTGGCAGTAACTTCATTAAGGGCTTCAGTATTTCCCTTCTCAA
>NW_013669008.1:76413-79588 GCF_000517525.1 Limulus polyphemus
CGTCATTTGTTCCATTGTCCACTTTGTTCCAACTGAAATGTCCTGGACCGTGATAACAGCAAAACCTGTAGGCATGCGCCACCTTTGGCTTACTTCGCCGACCACATTTTATTCGGAAATTCACGTCTCAGAGACGATCCACTATGTCATATGGGCTTTCCCATGGAGAAGACAACTAGGAGATTTCCCTTTGGTTTTCCTGGGATTATACAACCACACCTTGTCTCCTGGTACAAAGCTGACTTCAATAGATCTCCTATCATAACATAGCTTCATGGAATCAGCAGACGTTTTCCAGTTTGAATGCACTTGATGGTAAATATCATCCATCTTTTCAGATAACACTTTTCAGGCAACTCCTCGTAAGGTGGGCGTCCTGTTATCAGATCCACTGGCAACCGAATTTCCCGACCAAACATCAGCTTTGCTGGAGTATATCCAATGGCTTCATGCTCTGCTGTTCTATAGACCATCAACAGTGGAGGAAGTAAAACATCCCAGCCATCTTGGCGACTATTACAAAACTTTCCCAATTCCTTTGTCCAATTGTACTTTTCTACCATCCCATCAGATTGTGGGTGAAATGGCGTTGTCCTGGTCTTTCGTATGCCAAACAACTTGCAGCATTCATGGAACACAGTTGATTCAAAGTTACAGTCTTGTTCTGAATGCAGCCCGTATGGCATACCAAACCTGAAAAAGAAGTCACTAATAGCCGAAGCTACAGTTGAAGCTTCCTGATTTGGTATTGCATATGCCTCAGGCCACTAGGTGAAATAATCCATCACCACACAAATGTATTTGTTTCCAGCACGAGTTTGGGGCAAAGGACCAGCAATGTCAACGGCTACTCTTTCTATTGGTGCGTCAACTTGATATAACTTCATTGGAGCACGTACCTTATGCTTGGGTCCCCTTTTAGCACAACATGTATTGCAGCTCCTGTACCACCCTTCCACATCTTGCCTCATACTTATCCAGTAAAATTTCTGTCGTAGGTGACTCAATATTTTCTTAACACCGAGATGTCTTCCTGTTAAACTAACATGGGATTGACGCAGCACAACTTCCCATAACTTTCTCGGTATAACTGTTTGCCAGGTCGTCACTTTCCCATCTGCAGTTTTCCATCTCCGGACAAGAATACCATCTTCAAGCTTCAACTGGTCCCATTGTGCCCAATAGTTCTTTGTCACAGGACTTAAGCTAGACACCTTCTCACAAGCAGGGCGCAAAACACTTGCTTGTATAAAATCAATGATTGATTTGAAATCTTGGTCTTTCTCCTGCTCTGCTTTAATATCTATACTTGGTTCCACTTCACCATGATCATTAGCTCAACCCCCTTTTTGCAGCAATGTCTTCAGTCATTTCTTCAGGGTCTTTGGCTCAGTCCATCGGTAGTTCCGTGAAATTTTCCTTCTTTGTATACAATATCCTAATTATAATGGTCTATCTTTCCGATCAACGTGCCAGTTATCCCTCTGGGTTCTTTAATGATCCTAACCAGCGTAATGCAGCATGGTCTGACCTGATGGTAAACCTAGCCCCATAAAGGTAAGGATAGAAATATGTCAGACTCTTTACTATAGCAAGGTGTTCTCCCCGTGTTACACAGCAGTTCCTCTCTGGTCTACTCAGGACCCTATTCAATTAGGCCACCACATGTTCGTTTTCTCCAACACTCGTCAAATTCCGACATTACTAGCATCACAATCCAGTATTTACGGCAATAAGGGATTTGGAAGCTTAAAAAGTGGAGCTGAGGCTAATTTTTCTTTCAATGTCTTGAAAGCATGCTGGAAAGAAACTGTCCTTTCGAATTTCTGGCCTTTTTTGTTAAATCATGTAGTGAAGCTGCTATAGTTGCAAAGTCCTTCACAAACCTCTGATAATAGATACAGAGTCCCAAGAAACTTCTCTCCCACATTGTCTGGTGTTGGCCAATCACACACTGCTTTCACCTTGTCAGGATCAGTTCAAACAACATGTTCACTTACAATGTGACCCATGTAAAGCACCTATTTCTGGAACATGTGGCATTTCCTGGGATGGAGTTTGAGGTATGCTGTTTTCAAATGCTTGAACACTTACTCTAGCCGGGACATTTCCTCATTAAATGTTGTTGCAAACACAATGTCATCATCCAGGTACACTAGGGCTATCCTCCATTGTAATTCTTTCAGTACTTTTTCCATCAGCCTCTTAAATGTTACTGGAGCATTATGAAGCCCAAATGGCATCACATGGTATTGCCAGAGACCTTGGCCATAACTAAATGCAGCCTTAGGTTTATCTGCTTCAGCCATTTTCACTTGATGGAAACCAGACTTTAAGTCTAGAGTTGAAAACCACCTGGCTCCACTTAGGGCATCAAGAGTATCATCAGTTCTTGGCAGTGGGTATGAGTCCCTTTTGGTTATACTGTTAAGAGCCATGAAGTCCACACAGCAATGCTGGGTCCCATCTTTCTTCTGGACTAACACGACGGGAACTGAACAGGGACTATCTGATTTCTCGAATATCCCTTCCTTAATTAGACCATCCCTGACTTTCTCCATCTCTTGCCGCGTTGCCGGGGCTATTCTCCTCAGAGGGATCTTCATTGGATGGTAATTGCCTGTGTTTATTCTGTGCTCCATGAGGCCTGTGCAGCCGAGGTCATAATTCACCAAAAATTCCCTAACCTGAAGAGCTTGTGATGATGACAAACGGACTATACTTTTCTTATAGAGGTCAGTTAAATGTTCTGGGAGAGGACGTCCTTTCTTTATGGTGGTACTTGTTTCCTTAACACTGACTGCCTCTACCTCCTGGCACACACCCAATAATGCCCCTTCCTTAAGTGTCTGCTCACATTTAGAGAAATTGGCTACTGTTATGGGTACTACTTGATGGCCTGCCACAAGTGACCTTCCAATCTTCACATCCAATGGCCTGGATGGGTCTTCTACCTCTTCCATAAGCATCGGGCTTCCTTGGGAATGTTCTTTTACGGGGTATATTAGTTGACTTAAGTGCTGTGACATGGAAATCAACAGATGCGGCAACACTTACTGGAATTTGGCCTTTTGTCATTTTATCGAAGTTATCTACACACTTCCTCGGTAGTAAGTAGTCCTACACTAATATGCCTTCAATGTCAGCCAAGTATACTTTGTGTCTGTCCTCCATG
>NW_013669008.1:80229-86978 GCF_000517525.1 Limulus polyphemus
TTGGGTAGGCTTTGTGTGCCATACTTTCCAAATCCTGTGCCAACCTTGCAGGCTCTCCCCTTTAGCACGGACTCTCGTCCTAAACCTAGCCATGTAAACTTCGGACTGATTTTGGGTTCTATACCTGAGTTCTAGAGCAGCTACCAGTGCTGACAACTGTCCAAGTATTTCCAGTTGTTGTCCCTTCAACCTCATTGCCAGGTACATTGCTTTCTGCTTCTCTCTCTCTCCATCCATTCATTTCTGCCAGGAGCTCAAATTTTGCTCTTTAGGCTTCCCACAGTGCCTTCCCATCGAATTCCTGTGGCTTCCTAGATTACCCCTCTTGCTGACTCACATGTCTGGAATGTGACTTCCAACAGGACAGAAGATGCCTGCATTAGGGTTTAGCTGCGGGGTCTGGGGCTGATTAGGTCGATCACTAATAAAAGACAGTAAATCATCCTTTAATATATTTAATTCCCTTTGAAATTTAATAATGTTTTATATTTGTGCATGCTGGCTTTCTCTCAAATGTTGGAGACTTTCATCTTGTTTAATTTCTTTTTCCTCCAACAACTGCTGTAATCTCTCTAGTTTATTTTGCTGTTCAAGGTGCCACAGTTGCAGGTTTTCTTGCCACTGCTGTTTTGTCTCTCCTTGTTTCTTTACTCGTTCTTCTTATTTCTTTTCTCTTTCCTCCAACCACTGCTCTAGTCTCTGTTATTGTTCCTTTTCTCGTTCTTCTTGTTTCTTTTGCTGTTCTTGTATTGCTGCCATCAAATCTGCTAGTCCTAGTTTGATTTGGCACTTCTGGTTTCCATCTTTTTTTCGTTTCATTTTTTTATCGGTCCCACTCTCTGACACCAGTTTGTTACGTATCTGCTTGTTTGATAATTTCCCGCAAAAATTCTTTCCGAGAAAAGAAGCTTCAACCATACAAGTCCTTTCTTAAATAAAACTAGTTTATTCTTTTTCAATACAACTTTGCAATACATGGAATTTCCACGGTCTCTTTAACTTAAACACACGCTATAATTCAGAACGATTCACGACTTTACTTACGGTCACTACCGCTCACTTGACTGAATTATATGACTCTATATTTCTCTATCTACAATTATCTCTCCGCCTTATTTGCCGGGCTTATATACTAAAATAGAGGGCGCCTAGAAAAGACTAGAGTTGCCAGGAACAGTCATAATCCTTCTAGAAACTCGAGCGCGCATGCTTCCAGCGTAACATGACTTCCGCTGTCGTAACAGTATATTCCAGGTTTAATTATTGGCTTATTTTGAAAATAGCAAATGTTTTAATCTATATTTATACCGATAAATGAGATAAAACCAATTTTAGGTAATAGTAAAGGGTAAATTTGTAATTTATAAAATTGAACGTTAATGTGGAAGTAGGTATGTTGGATAAACAAAACGTAAATTGAAATATCGTGTAGCCGAACGTAAGATATGTATATAAAATAAAATAAAAAAAAAAGCAGAAAATTCGGCTATAGCAGAACATGTAAGTGAAACCCAACATAACGTCTTATGGGAAAATAGAGTAGTATTACTTCAACTTAAAGGTATTACAGCAACTAATACTAAAGAATCGCTGGAAATAACTAAATATAAAAAAACAATTATAAAGTATTAAATATTAATGAAGCTCCGGCGTATATCTGTCTAAGAATGTGGTGAGACCTGTTCTAATATTTATGCACAAATGCAAAATTACAGACAGGTCACGTGATATTTAAGAAAATGTTAAATGTGAAAATTATCTCTCGCAACTTGTAGAGTCATTATTTTGAAATGATTTTAACATTATACACAAGTGCTAATATCAGTATATATAGACCACTTCCTATCGATGTTATTTTTCCGACTAGCTATAATTAAACGTCAAAATATATGACATCACACTATACACTTCCAGTCACATATCCACATCATTCCACCACCTCCAGCAGCTTACATTGTCTGAACTATACAAGCAGGGTCTAGCGTCTCATATATTTTTTTAATATAGCTACTTTTTATAGAATGTTTAAACTTTATGAAATGTCTGAACCTAATAATTTACCATGTTCAACATGTGTATTAAGAAACGTTCAAGAATTAAATGTTTGTTACTGAACATACACGTGTCAAATTTTCGTTGTTGATGCCTTCGTCCGGTTGTTTAATATTAAACTTCGATTCCCGTCAAATGAATCTATTGCCAGAACACAATTTTAAATAAAACTGCTCTCCTCACAACAAGAACACGACTATCACTAGAACTGTAAGTGAGAATTTGATTATATCTTTAATGATGTAATTTTTAAATGCAGTGCTGAGTAACGGTACCATTTTTAATATATAAAACATTACAGTTTATACCAGTAAAATGTATTAAAATTTTAAGCTTTGTACATTAAATCATCTTAATGTAGTGAGTCATGTATGACTAAAGAGTTCAACCAGAACATTCCGAGTAAAAATACATTTTTTAGAAAACGCTAGATTAGGAATGAGTACTAGGATTCGAAATTACTAGTACAAACAGCCGCCCTTAGGTCGACGATTTTAATCCAGTACATGTATTCAGTTCTACTCGTACTTATATAATTAATCCCGTACACTTATTCAGTTCTACTCTTTCTTATACAATTAATCCAGTTCATGTATTCAGTTATACTCTTACTTATAGGATCAATCCAGTTCATGTATTCAGTTATACTCTTACTTATAGGATCAACCCAGTACACTTATTCAGTTATACTTTTTTTTATATAATTAATCCAGTTCATGTATTCAGTTCTAATCTTACTTATAAAATCAATCCAGTTCATGTATTCAGTTCTACTCTTACTTATAAGAACAATCCAGTACACTTATTCAGTTCTACTCTTACTAATAGAATTAATCCAGTTCATGTATTCAGTTCTACTCTTACTTATATAATTAATCCAGTACATGTATTCAGTTCTAATCTTACTTATAGGATTAATACAGTTCATATATTCAGTTCTACTGTTACTTATATCATCAACCCAGTACACTTATTCAGTTCTACTGTTACTTATAGGATCAATCCAGTACACTTATTCAATTTTACTCTTACTTACAGATCCTGTAGATGTTAGTTAGTGAATAGTTTAGTGGTTTAATACTGAACTGAACCATAGTAATCCTGTAGATCTTAGTAACTATTATTGGTAAATTTAGTGATTTAATACTGAACTGATCCTAACTAATCCTGTATATCTTAGTTAGTGAATAGTTTAGTGGTTTAATACTAAACTGACCCTAAGTAGTCCTGTAGATGTTTGTAACTATTATTGGCCAATTTAGTGGTCTCATACTAAACTGAACCTAAGTAATCCTCCAGATCTTAGTAACTATTATTGGTAAATTAAGTGGTTTAATACTGAACTGATCCTAAGTAATCCTGTATATCTTAGATAGTGAAGAGTTTAGTGGTTTAACACTGAACTGATCCTAAGTAATCCTGTAGATGTTAGTAACCATTATTGTTCAATTTAGTGGTTTAATACTAAACTGATCCTAAGTAATCCTCTAGATCTTAGTAACTATTATTGGAAAATTTGGTGATTTAATACTGAACTGATCCTAAGTAATCCTGTATATCTTAGTTAGTGAATAGTTTAGTGGTTTAATACTAAACTGACCCTATGTAACCCTGTATATTTTATTTAGTGAATAGTTTAGTGGTTTAATACTGAACTGACCTTAAGTAATCCTGTAGATCTTAGTAACTATTATTGGTAAATTTAGTGGTTTAATACTGAACTGATCCTAAGAAATCCTGTATATCTTAGTTAGTGAATAGTTTAGTGGTTTAATACTGAACTGATCCTAAGTAATCCTGTAGATGTTAGTAACTATTATTATTCAATTTAGTGGTTTAATACTGAACTGATCCTAAGTAATCCTGTAGATCTTAGTAACTATTATTGGAAAATTTAGTGGTTTAATACTGAACTGATCCTAAGTAATCCTGTATATCTTAGTTAGTGAATAGTTTAGTGGTTTAATACTAAACTGACCCTATGTAACCCTGTATATTTTATTTAGTGAATAGTTTAGTGGTTTAATACTAAACTGACCCTAAGTAATCCTGTAGATGTTAGTAACTATTATTCGTAAATTTAGTGGTTTAATACTGAACTGATCCTAAGTAATCCTCTAGATCTTAGTAACTATTATTGGTCAATTTAGTGGTTTAATACTAAACTGATCCTAAGTAATCCTCTAGATCTTAGTAACTATTATTGGTAAATTTAGTGGTTTAATACTGAACTGATCCTAAGTAGTCCTGTAGATGTTAGTAACTATTATTGGTCAATTTACTGTTTTAATACTGAACTGATCCTAAGTAATCCTGCATATCTTAGATAGTGAATAGTTTAGTGGTTTAATACTGAACTGATCCTAAGTAATCCCGTATATCTTAGTTAGTGAATAGTTTAGTGGTTTAATACTGAACTGATCCTAAGTAATCCTGTAGATGTTAGTAACTATTATTGGTCAGTTTAGTTGTTTAATAGTAAACTGATCCTAAGTAATCCTGCATATCTTAGTTAGTGAATAGTTTAGTGGTTTAATACTAAACTGATTCTAAGTAATCCTATAGATCTTAATTACTGAATAATTTAGTGGTTTAATACTGAAACTGATAAATAATATAACACTCAACAAACGAACGTAAGTCTATAATAAATATTAAAAGTTTACAAAAAACATTTTTTGTTATTATATATCGTCTCATGCAATATGAGAAATATAATAATTTCATTTCACCTTAATGACCTTTTTGAAAATCTCAAACAAACTCAGGTCCACAAGATAGATGCTGTCTTTTAATAACGTACAATGACAGACTTAATGTTTTGATAACATTTTTGTAACTGTCGTAGAAAACAACAATAATAAAAACAACTAAAATCACAAACAAACAGCATACATATAAAACAGCACAATACTAATATTATAAAGTGTAAAAATAAAACATTCAAGAAGTTTTAAGAACTCCAAGAAGAATTCTCTTCGTAACACCAAAACAATTTTCTTATTATCGAGACTGGATGTAAACTGGGAAAATAGAGAAATTAAAGAAGCCTACTGGTTTACCATTTTAAACTATCTATTACCATAGATTCTGACCTCCAATCTTTAGTAATGGTTAATTAGTTTAGTTTACGCCTTTAACATATTTCATTTAAGTTATACTTAATAATAAATTTCAGTTTTAGCGATTCTCCTTTCTCATATCTACCAGTAATGATATATTTTTGTCTTTTTCCAGTTTTTACTTCCATTGTTTCTTATGTAATAGGCTCCAATTCCAAGGCTTTTTCTGTAAAGTATTTTTATTAACTAATCCTTTATATTTTCTTTCAAAAGATTTTTCTAACCCTACCCATCTTTCTCTCTAATTAGTTTGTTTTGCATACCTTCTCAATTCCTGCTCTTCCCACACCTGGCGCACAGTACGTCACGACACGACTTCCGTGTTGTCAGGGCGTCACTCTAGACCAGATATTTTTTTTTAATTCATTCCCACTTCATCGCTGATTTCATAAACATATAGCTACCGTTATTTTTGGATGTTGTGCTAGTTTCAAGCAACAGCGCGTGAGATTTTAAGAGAAAGGGTCCAAGTAGAGACTTTTAAATAAGACTTCTAAACAAGCAGTTTTTAAATCCGCAAAACACTGAAATTTTTACATCATGAATTAAGTTACAAGTGTTACAACTACCCTAGTTTTAAAAACGGATTTTAATCATAGTTTCGGTAAAGGAAAACATCATTTGAAACCATTGAAATCAGTTTTTAAAACTCATTTTGATAAAATATTTTCAATTTTGTACATGTTGCAAGAAATCATTATTTAGTTAAATTATAGACTCCAAAATTTTAATTTCTGGCAGAAGTATATATAGCTGAAATACGACCATTAATGTTAGTGTTTATGAAATATAAGACTTCATACTCTTCAACTCGTTACACGTTACTTCCTGTAACACCATGTTTGTCTCCAAGTATTAAACATTTGAATAAACAAAACTGAACTTTTAAATTTACACCCACTCTTAACAGTATTAAATTCATTCTTAATATTGTTACGTCTCATGTTCGTTTGTTAATTTTCCGTAGAAATTCTTTCCGACGAAACTTCTGCGATACGAGTCCTTTCTTAAATAAAACTAGTTTATTCTTTCTCAATTTAACTTTGCAATGCACTTAATTTCCACAGTCACTTTAACTTAAACTCACGCTATAATTCACAACGACTCACGCACTTTACTTAAGGTGTCTGCTTGGCTGGATTATCCGTGTCTATATTTTCAATCTCTCTATCTGCAACTATATTCTTGCCGTCACTTTATTTGCCGGCTTATATACTATAAAAGCGTACATCTCGTCTCTTCGTGAATTTTCTAGCGTCACGTGACTTCCACTGTCGTAACAATATTATTTAGATACATTCTTAATATTATTTAAATCCACTCTTAACATTATTTACATACATTCTTAATATTATTCAAATCCACTCTTAACATTATTTACATACATTCTTAATATTATTTAAACCCACTCTTATCATTAATAGATACATTCTTAATATTATTTAAATCCACTCTTAACATTATTTACATACATTCTTAATATTATTTAAATCCACTCTTATCATTAATAGATACATTCTTAATATTATTTAAATCCACTGTTAACATTATTAAATTCATTCTTAATATTATTTA
>NW_013669008.1:87948-90174 GCF_000517525.1 Limulus polyphemus
TTTCTCTTCTCAAAACTGAGTAGAATTTCTTCTTCGACGGTGGCTTTTTCAGGTGGCACGTTTTCAGCAACGTCATTTGTTCTGTTGTTCACTTCGTCCAAACTGAAATGTCCTGGACCATGATAACGCCAAAGCCTGTTGGCATGCGCCACTTTTTGGCTTACCTCGCCGACCACATTTTATCCGGAAAGTCACGTCTGAGAGACGATCCACTATGTCATATGGGCCTTCCCATGGAAAAGACAACTTAGGAGACTTCCCTTTGGTCTTCCTGGGATTATACAACCACATCTTGTCTTCTGGTTCAAAGCTCACTTCAGTAGATCTCTTATCATGAGATAGCTTCATCGAATCAGCAGACGTTTTCAAGTTTGAACGCACTTGATGGTGAATATTATCCATCCTTTCCGATAACACTTTCACAAACTCTGACACATTCTCAGGCAACTCTTCAAAAGGTGGGCATCCCTTTTGCTTGGGTCCCCATTTTGCACTTCATGTACTGCATGTCCTGCACCATTCTTCCACATCTCGCCTCATACCTATCCAGTAAAATCTTTGTCGTAGGTGACTCAATGTCTTCTTAATTCCAAGATGTCCTCCTGTTAAATTATCATGGGATTGACGCAGCACAACTTCCCGTAAATTCTTCGGTATAACTGTTTGCCAAGTTATCACTTTCCCATCTGCAGTTTCCCATCTCCGTACAAGAATACCATCTTCAAGCTTTAACTGGTCCCATTGCGCCCGATTGTGCTTTGTCACAGGGCTTAGACTAGACACCTTCTCCCAAGCAGGGTGCACAACACATGCTTTTAGAAAATCAATTATTGGCTTGAAATCTTGGTCTTTCTCCTGTGCTGCTTTGATATCTATATTTGGTTCCACTAAATCATCATCAACTCTTTCAGTCGGATTGACTTCAGCTTGATGGCACCTAACTGGTTCAACCTCTCTTTTAACAGGTACCGGAACTTGGTCTTTGTTATTCCCAAACGTCATTTTATTAAAATCAATTACAAACTTCCTCGGTAGTAAGTAGTCCAATCGTAATATGCATTCGTCTTCAATGTCAGCCAAGTATACTTTGTGTCTGTCGTTTATGCCCCTGAGCTCAATAGTTACCCACACTGGTCCCCACAACCTTGCAGAATGTCCTGTCACACCACAAAGCTTCTGTATGGCTTCTGGTACTCCTTCATGATCTAACACCTTGATGCTCACAAGGGTTTGTTGAGACGCAGAATCTATGACAAAGTTGCACCTTTGGCCATCCAGCTTTCTTGTCACATAGACGCTGTGTGTGCTTGGCATTTTACACCTAGCTGTAGGGGCTTTCATGATGGGGGTTGGTGAGTGTTCCTCAACATCAACCACTACTGGTCTCCTTGAGGCCGAGTTGTTGGTAATATTCTTCATACACTGGCTCCTCAAATATCCATGCTTTCCACAGTTCCAACAACCTTTCTGGATACCAGAATTTCCTGCTGTGGCATCTCCCCTGTGTTGAAGTTACCAACATTGAGCTCTCTTGTGTCCACGTTTGTTACAGTGCCAGCAAAGTCTCTCAAACTTCTCTGAAAGTTGACCTTTCCTGGCCTTGAATCCAGATGACTGTACCAACCTCGGTACCTCTGTGCTGGACTTAACGTAGGATTCAAATTCGAGAGATCTGGCCATTGCATCCTGCATGGTAGAGTGGTGTGTTTGCTTTACTTGTATGTTTAGTTGTGGACTGTCCAATGCATCTACAAACTGATCCCTCAGCAACAACTTGAGGAGATCGGGTGGTGCAGTTGGGTAGGCCTTGTGTGCCATGTTTTCCAAGTCCTGTGCGAGCTCTTGCAGGCTCTCCCCCTTAGCACGGACTCTCGTCCTAATCCTAGCCCTGTAGACTTGTGACTGATTTTGGGTTCCGTACCTGAGTTCTAGAGCCGCTACCAGTGCTCTATAGTTGTGCCTGTCGTCTGCTGACAACTGTCCAAGTATTTCCAGTGGTTGTCCCTTCCAGCACGTTGCCAGATGTACTGCTTTCTGCTCCTCTGTCCATCCGTTCATCACTGCCAGTAGCTCAAACTGTGCTCTATATGCTTCCCACGATGCTTTCCCATCCTATTCCTGTGGCTTCCTTCGTACTGGATCACTCCTAGTACTGACATTTATATCTGGGATGTGACTTCTAACGGGACTGAATATGTCTGCATTAGGATTTAGCTGCAGGTCTGG
>NW_013669008.1:90836-92396 GCF_000517525.1 Limulus polyphemus
GTTTTCTTTCTCCTCCAATAGTCGTTGTAATCTCTCTTCTTGTTTATTTTGCTGTTCGAGCTGCCACTGTTGCAAGTTTTCTTGCCACTGCTGTAATCTCTCTTCTTATTTATTTTGCTGTTCGAGCTGCCACTGTTGCAGGTTTTCTTGCAACTGCTGTAATCTCTCTTCTTGTTTTTTTCTCGTTCTTCTTGTTTCTTTTCTTCTTTATTCTCTCGTTCTTCTTGTTTCTTTTCTTTTTCCTCTAACAACTGTTGTAATTTCTCGTCTCGTTCTTTTTTGTTTCTTTTCTTTTTTCCTCTAACAACTGTTGTAATTTCTCTTCTCGGTCTTTTTGTTTATATTCTCGTTCTTCTTGTTTCTTTTGCTGTTCTTGTATTGCTGCCATCATGTCTGCTAAGCTATAGTTTGATTTGCCGCTTCTCGTTTCCATTTTTTTATTCCACTTCTGACACCAATTTGTTACATCTCCGTTCGTTAGTTAATTTTCCATAAATTCGTTCCGACAAAACTTTAGCGACACAAATCCTTTCATAAATAAAATTGGTTTATTCTTTCTGAATATAACTTTGCGATACACTTAATTTTAACAGTCGCGCTATAATTCTCAACGAACGTCTCATATGCTCGACTTCAACAATACTCAGTTCAATTACACACTCTTTGACTGCAGTTCAATTACTCACACATTGTTCCGTCACGTTGTGACCTTCTTATATATACCAGACTACCCAGAATCTAGTAGTCTCCCGACAATTCACGAAGGAACAGGGTATTTCTAGAAGGAGGTGGCGTGATACTAGTCACGTGACCTCGCTGACGCAACAATATGTTGAAATTCTGCAAACTAAATCCTCAATATATAAAGCATTAGGAGACTTTCAAAACTGATACGCTTTAAAGTTATAGGCAAGGTACCATGGGCTGTTGTTAAAAAACCCTGATGTGGTCAAACATTGAAAGATTTATTCAATTAAACTTTTAAGTTTATCTTTACAGGATTTTTAAAAAACTGGCTCCAACTCTGGTCTCTTTGAAATCAAACTAAACATAGGCCCAACATGGCCAGGTGGTTAGGGATCTCGACTCGCAATCTGCTGGTGGCGGGTTCGAATCCCCATCCCACAAAATATGCTCACCCTTTCAGCCGTGGTGGCGTTATAATGTGACGGTCAATCCCACTATTCGTTGGTAAAAGAGTAGCTCAAGAGTTGGCGGTGGGTGGTGATGACTAGCTGCCTTCCCTTTAGTCTTACACTGCTAAATTAGGGACGGCTAGCGCAGATAGTCCTCGTGTAGCTTTGCGCGAGTTTCAAAATAAACAAACTAAAGATTCTTGGCTGTTCTGTGTAAGATGTTACTTACAAAATCTTTCATTGCTTATACCAGCGCTATTTATACACATTTACTGTAATTTGTAACTGGTATTTTTATTGGTTTACAATTAGTAACTAAAATTAATTCATGGGGGCTCTATAACAACAAATATTAAGTTCATTAAGTACTGTTACGACAGCGGAAGTCACGTGACGGTAGTAACACGTCATAATATTCTCGAAG
>NW_013669008.1:93280-95416 GCF_000517525.1 Limulus polyphemus
GCTAAAGTTTCTTCGGAAAGAATTTTTAAGGAAAATTAACAAACGAACAGAAACGTAACAATACTGTTGTGGTCCTTACGAAATATACTAGATTAGGAACTATAGACGTAGATATGTGACATTAATTATGTGAACTGTATGAAGATTTAGAGGTCTTTTCTGCTCATAAACAGTAAATTATGTTTAGTCTTGAGACCTGTAAATGTTTGTTCGAATGATCTTGACAGATACAAAATGTGAACCGTGATTCTTTGCCCAATTGTAAATTTTCTGCTCTGTTAAGCAGAAGATCCAAGAACTTGTTGAAAACTTGTTAATGTTATCGTTTCTATCTAGTCTCCATTCAAGCGTAATGACATGATTAAACAGCTTCGGCTAACATAGTACTGTCAGAACAGAGTTCGAAGTGTTGTTCGGAAATAGATGTATCTAGGCCTAATATAGAAAAAATGTTCATGAATTTAATGAAAATAAACTTTAATCAATACAATATTCAATATAACATGCATTATTAGATTATGCAGCAATAATACCACAGAGGCTGTTGATATTGTTGTTTTTAACGGCGTTTTGTCCACTACGAGTAATAGATTTTATCATTGTAATTTCATAAACTGTTTGCTTACAGACGTACAACTCTAATATCTAGGGACACAACAGATGGCGCAATGTTCTTAAACAAAAGTTTCACCCAAAAGACAAGACAGAAGACAGAGTTTGTGAACACGTCGGAGTTAGTAATAAAGAAAATTTTTGATATCACTTCCTTAGTTTTTATTAATGTTGTCTTAAATGTCCTTAAAAGTGACTATAAATAACCGAGGGTTTTAGATTTGTTAAATTATCTGAATCAAACTTGTTCTGCAAACGTTTGTTTTGCACATAAAACACACGTGAAATGCTGATATGTTATAGTAATAACGAACTATCAACAGAGGACGGGTTCATTACAGTAGGTGATGTTGGTCTATGAAAGGACAATATGAATCATATAAATAGACATCTGCCTTCTGTACCTCCCTTGATATAACTAGAAATTTGTTGAGATGCTTGAAATACCAAAGCATATTACATTTTACTAAGAATAGAACTTAGCGACTAATTTAAGAAAAGCTGCTGCTACCTCGGAGATCGAAACTATGTTATTACAGAACGAGCACCATTTCACATGTTGTGTGTGTGTCTATCCGTGACATCAGTTCTCTTACCAAAGAAGGAGACAAAGAGCTGCTTAGCAGCTTAAAGTACAAAGATGCGCTCCCTCTGGTGGGCATGTGCTAATTCATTTAATAAAGGAACTTGCAATCTCCACCGTATCTTAAAATGGCGTACACGGTCGTTCATTAGATATATTTCTAGAGGACTTTAGAGAGTTGTACTCACCTTTATCTAGTTGTTACGGGGATCTTTTTTATTATAGTTGCCTATCAAAACATAACTTTTATATTGTTTGTTCAATACAGTTACTGTATATATTGCCTGTTTTGAGTCTGATCCACCGCAGAGTTGTATTTTTTTAGCACAATGCGCTACGTCAAACCGGATCTGTCTGGACCTCTTTTGGTTTATGTTGTCATCCATTCGCTAGAAGAAGCGTGGTTATCGACGTTCTTCATTTGTCATATTTATGTTTTATCTGACCTCAATATTAAAAGCTATATTAGACCTAATGAAAACTTGTTCACAAATAAAAACAACATGAAAATCACAGCTTAGTGTTCAAGCTTTGAAATGTAACTCCATAGTTTGATAACAGCTACCTTCTAGTATTGATCTAGTAACTCAATGAGCTTTTCTGGATTGAGTTTAAGTATCAACTCCATAAAACTGGGGTAAATAAAACAAAATCCCCTGTAACATTCTACATAAACTTTAGGCACTTTGTTTGTTTTTCTTTAGTCACTTTAAGTTTCTTTGTTTTTCTTTAGCCACTTTAAGTTTCTTTGTTTTTCTTTAGTCATTTTAATTTCTTTGTTTGTTTTTCTTTAGCCACTTTTAGTTTCTTTGTTTGTTTTTCTTTAGCCACTTTAAGTTTCTTTGTTTGTTTTTTCTTTAGCCACTTTAAGTTTCTTTGTTTGTTTTTTTTTAGCCACTTTAAGTTTCTTTGTTTGTTTTTCTTTAGCCACTTTAAGTTTC
>NW_013669008.1:96067-100312 GCF_000517525.1 Limulus polyphemus
AAACTTAAAGTGGCTAAAGAAAAACAAACAAAGAAACTTAAAGTGGCTAAAGAAAAACAAACAAAGAAACTTAAAGTGGCTAAAGAAAAAACAAACAAAGTAACTTCCATACACAAAATATGATACGTGTTATTATAAATTTTTGAATGATTGTGACAAAACATTTTGGATGAATACCTTATACCACGGATCTGAGAAAGTTAATCTGACTAGCGTTGTGTCTACATTTATAAGTTTATTCTACCTTTACTTACTTTAAAACACGAGAATTACTAAAGACAAAAGACCAGCAGCAGAGTCTGAGACTGAAAACTTTTAAATACTCGTACTTGTTATAGATTGGTTTTGACTATAGACTATATACATGAAATGGAATGGCTATAGAAAACGAAAATTTTAAAAAGTTTTCTGTTCTTATCGAAATTTTTGTGAAGTAACGATTACTAATTTTATCGAATTTTTTACTTATCGAATTTTAATGAAAGAATGTACGTGATACCGATGTGTAAACTTAGTTACCTTATTGGCCAGTCTCTAAGCATATAAAATTAAGACTAAACTATAAACCAACTTACCAATGGTTGGTAGATATGATGTTCAGCACATAGAGAATCAGTACGACTGAATCTACGCCCACGTGTCTCCTTTGAGGCTAAGTCAGTCAGTTCAAACCTCCCCAGCACATGAACAGGCTAAGATTATCTTTGTAATTTATCCCTTAACGATTTGTAGCTGATTAATACAATATACAACTTTAACTTCATAAAAAATCTCGTGTTTCGCGAGTCACGTGAGAGTCCGCCTTATAATTGCTATTCCAGCTTTTATGTCCATTTAAAACCAGTTACTGTAGGTCGTCTACAATAAAGTGTAGGGCCTTAAGTAGTGGGTGTAGGACCTCTTAAATATTGGGTTGAGAGCCTCGTAAGTAGTGGGTGTAGGGCCTTAAGAAGTGGGTGGAGGGCCACGTAAATAGCGGGTGTAGGGCCTCGTAAGTAGTGGGTGTAGGGCCTTAAGAAGTGGGTGGAGGGCCACGTAAATAGCGGGTGTAGGGCCTCGTAAGTGGTGGGTGTAGGGCCTTAAATAGTGGGTGTAGGGCCTCATAATTAGTGGTGGACAATAAACAAGATATTATTGAAATACTACTGTTACAAAAGTAGAAGTCACGCGACCCTGGAAGCATGCGCGCTGGGGTTTCTAGAAGGATCATGACTGTTCCTGGCAACTCTAGTCTTTTCTAGGCCCCCCTCTATTTTACTATATAAGCTGGGCAAATAAAGCGGAGATAATAGCAGATTGAAGAGAGATATAGAGACAGATAATTGAGTCAAGTGAGCGGTAGCGACCGTAAGTAAAGTGCGCGAATCGTTGTGAATTATAGTATGTGTTTAAGTTAAAGTCACTGTGGAAATTCTGTATATTGCCAAGTTGTATTGAGAAAGAATAAACTAGTTTTATTTCAAGAAAGGACTTGTATCGCTGAAGTTTCTCGGGAAGAACTTATACCGGAAATTAACAAACGACCAGAGACGTAACACTATTATTATATATTATCTCTTTTAGAATCTCTCAATATGCTCATGTATGTACTTATTCACGTTAACTACATAACATGTATTTTTTTATTCAAACACAATTAATCACGTAACTTTTCTTCAATTATAATAAGAACCTTCACCTCTATCACAATATCGAATTTTAAAAAGATGATATTACATAATGTATACTTTTGTCTTAGCTTAGTGTCGAAGGACTGACCGGAAATATTCAACTTGGCGAAAATGGAGTTCGGACCAACTTCAGCCTGGATTTGATTGAACTCAAACATGATGGTTTCAAAAAGGTGAGATATTTTCTCCAAACTATTCATTCTTTTTAACGTTTACACATCAATGACGATATTTTACAGTACATGAATATTTAATATTTTCAATAACCTTTGCTTCTCTTATAGCTTCACGTTCACTTTCCTTTTCTTCTATGATAATAACGGATTTTTTCTCTTTCGGTAAACTAAGGCGAGATAGATTATGAACGTTATTTTCTCCACTCATTAAAAGTAATTTTATGTCGCTTCATAATGGCAAAGACCGTTCTCCCTGAGTTTTGTTCGTGTACAGAAGACGCGGAATTAAAAAGAAAAAATGAATACTGCTGCACATTCATATCATAGCCACCATTTGGTGGCTACAAAAATACTGCCACACATCCATGTTATAGCCAACCTTGTGGTGGCTACAAAACACTGTCACACATCCATATCATAGCCACCATTTGGTGGCTACAAAAATACTGCCACACATCCATGTTATAGCCAACCTTGTGGTGGCTACAAAATACTGTCAACACATCCATGTTATAGCCAACCTTGTGGTGGCTACAAAACACTGTCACACATCCATGTTATAGCCAACCATGTGATGGCTACAGAAATAATTACTTGACTACTAATATTTCTATGCACGAAGTATTTCGTCTCTCAGTGGAAAGCGGTACATTCAGAAGTTACAACGCTAATATCGGGGAATTAATTACCCATGGTGGATACAGTATGTAGCCTAACTTGTTTCTATATTTTATTAAACAAACAAACGAAGAAATAAACATATGCTTTCGCTCAATCGTAAATTAACGTCGTAAAGCTACATATTCATATGTTTAAACACGTGAATTAACGTCGTAATGCAACATAATCATACTTTTATACACGTGAATTAACGTCGTACTGCTACTTAATTATACTTTTAAACACGTGAATTAACGCCGTACTGCTACGTATTTATACTATTAAACACGTGAATTAACGTTGTATTGATACATAATTATACTACTATACACGTGAATAAACGTCGTAATGCTACATAATCACACTTTTAAACGCGTGAATTAACGTCGTAATGCTACATAACCATATGTTTAAACACGAGAATTAACGTCGTAATGCTACACAATCATACTTTTAAACACTGAATTAACGTCGCAATGCTACATAATCATACATTTAAACACGTGAGTTAACGTCGTAATGGTACATAATCATACTTGTAAACACTTGAATTAATGTCGTACTACATAATCATACTTTTAAACACGAGAATTAACGTCGTAATGCTACATAATCATACTTTTAAACACGTGAATTAACGTCGTAATGCTACATAATCATACATTTAAACACGTGAAATAACGTCGTAATACTACATAATAATACTTTTAAACACGTGAATTAACGTCGTAATGCTACATAAACATACGTTTAAACACGTGTTAAACGTCGCAATGCTACATAATCATACATTTAAATACGTGAATTAACGTCGTAATGTTACGTAACCATACTTTTAAACACGTGAATTAACGTAGTAATGCTACACAACCATACTTTTAAACACGTGAATTAACGTCGTAATGCTACATAATCATACATTTAAACACGTGAAATAACGTCGTAATACTACATAACCATACTTTTAAACACGTGAATTATTGTCGCACTGCTACAAAATCATACATTTAAACACTTGAATAAATGTCGTATTGCTACATAATAATACTTTTAAATTCGTGAATTAACGTCGTACTGCTACATAAAAATACGTTTAAGCGCGTGAATTAATGTTGTACTACTACATAATCATACATTTAAACATGTAAATTAATGTCGTACTGCTACATAATAATACATTTAAGCGCCCGAATTAATGCCGTACTACAACATAATCACACATTTAAACACGTGAATTAATGTCGTAATGCTACATAAAAATACTTTTAAATACGTGAATTAACGTCGGAATACTACATAATCATACAATACATTTAATCACGTGAATTAACGTCGGAATACTACATAACCATACTTTTAAACACGTGAATTAACGTCTTAATGCTACATAATCATACTTTTAAACACTTGAATTAATGTCGTACTACTACATAATCATACATTCAAACACGTGAATTAACGTCGGAATGCTACATAACCAATACTTTTAAACACGTGAATTAACGTCGTAATGCTACATAACCATACGTTTAAACGCGTGAATTAACGTCGCAATGCTACATAATCATACATTTAAACGCGTAAATTAACGTCGTAATCAAACGTAATCATATATTTAAAGACGTGAATTAACGTCGTAATGCTACACAATCATACTTTTAAATACGTGAATTAACGTCGCAATGCTACATAATCATACTTTTAAACACGTGAATTAACGTCGTAATGCTACACAATCA
>NW_013669008.1:101185-102144 GCF_000517525.1 Limulus polyphemus
TTTTCAACACGTGAATTAACGTCGTAATGTTACATAATCATACATTTAAACACGTGAATTACGGTCGTATTGCTACATAATAATACTTCTAAATACGTAAATTAACGTCGTACTGCTACATGATCATACTTTTCAACACGTGAATTAACGTCGTAATGTTACATAATCATACATTTAAACACTTGAATTAACGTCGCAATGCTACATAATCATACATTTAAACACGTGAATTAACGTTGCAATGATACATAACCATACTTTTAAACACGTGAATTAACGTCGTAATGCTAAATATTCATACTTTTAAACACGTCAATTAACGACGTAATGCTACATAATCATACATTTAAACACGTGAAATAACGTCGTAATACTACATATTCATACTTTCAAACACGTGAATTATATTCGCACTGCTACATAATCATACATTTAATCACTTGAATATATGTCGTATTGCTACATAATAATACTTTTAAATACGTGAATTAACGTCGTAATGCTACATAATCATACTTTTAAACACGAGAATTCACGTCGTAATGCTACATAATCATACATTTAAACACGTGAATTAACGTCGGAATGCTACATAACCATACTTTTAAACACGTGAATTAACGTCGTAATGCTACATAAACATACTTTTAAACACGTGAATTAACGTCGTAATTCTACATAACCATACTTTTAAACACGTGAATTAACGTCGTAATGCTACATAAACATACTTTTAAACACGTGAATTAACGTCGTAATGCTACATAATCATACATTTAAACACGTGAATTAACGTCGGAGTGCTACATAACCATACTTTTAAATACGTGAATTAACGTCGTAATGTTACGTAATCATACATTTAAAGACGTGAATTAACGTCGTAATGCTACACAATCATACATTTAAACACGTGAATTAACGTCGTAATGCTACATAATAATACATTTAAGCGCGTG
>NW_013669008.1:102966-104783 GCF_000517525.1 Limulus polyphemus
CACGTGAATTAACGTCGTAATGCTACACAATCATACTTTTAAACACGTGAATTAACGTCGTAATGCTACATGACCATACTTTTAAACACGTTAATTAACGTCGTAATGCTACATAATCATACTTTTAAACACGTGAATTAACGTCGTAATGCTACATAATCATACTTTTAAACACGTGAAATAACCTCGTAATACTACATAATCATACTTTAAACACGTGTTGAACGTCGCAATGCTACATAATCACACATTTAAACACGTGAATTAATGTCGTAATGCTACATAAACACACTTTTAAATACGTGAATTAACGTCGGAATACTACATAATCATACAATACATTTAATCACGTGAATTAACGTCGGAATACTACATAACCATACTTTTAAATACGTGAAGTAACGTCGTAATACTACATAACCATACTTTTAAACACTTGAATTAATGTCGTACTACTACATAATCATACATTTAAACACGTGAATTAATGTCGGAATGCTACATAACCATATGTTTAAACACGTGAATTAACGTCGTAATGCTACATAACCATACGTTTAAACACGTGAATTATCGTCGTAATGCTACATAATCATACATTTAAACACGAGAATTAACGTCGTATGCTACATAATCATACTTTTAAACACGAGAATTAACGTCGTAATGCTACATAATCATACTTTTAAACACGTGAATTAACGTCGTAATGCTACATAATCATACATTTAAACACGTGAATTAACGTCGTAATGCTACATAATCATACTTTTAAACACGTGAATTAACGTCGTAATGCTACATAATCATACATTTAAACACGTGAATTAACGTCGTAATGTTACATAATCATACATTTAAAGACGTGAATTAACGTCGTAATGCTACACAATCATACTTTTAAACACGTGAATTAACGTCGCAATGCTACATAATCATACATTTAAACACGTGAATTAACGTCGTAATGGTACATAATCATACTTGTAAACACTTGAATTAATATCGTACTACTACATAATGATACTTTTAAATACGTGAATTAACGTCGCAATGCTACATAATCATACATTTAAACACGTGAATTAACGTTGGAATGATACATAACCATACTTTTAAACACGTGAATTAACGTTGTTATGCTACATAACCATACTTTTAAATACGTGAATTAACATTGCAATGCTACATAATGATACATTTAAGCATGTGAATTAACGTCGTATTGCTATATAATTATTTGTTTAAACACGTGGATTAATGTCGTACTGCTATATAATCATACATTTAAGCACGTGGATTAATGTCGTACTGTCATACAATACCCATAAACACACGGATTAATGTCGTCTGCCACACAATTCTTATTAACACATGGATTAATATGGTCTTGCCACACAATACTTATAAACACATGGATTAATGTCGTCCTGCTACACAGTACTTATAAACACATGTTTTAATGTCGTCCCACCACACAATACTTATAGACACATGGATTAACATCGTCCTGCCACACAATATTTATAAACACGTGGTTTAATATCGTCCTACTACACAATACTTAAATCGCATGGTTTAATATCGTCCCGCAACACAGTACTTATAAACACATGAATAATTGTCGTCCTGCCACCCAATATTATCTTAAATGTTTCGGGAATAACAGATGAAAGTATATGATTGTTTTCTATATAAGCAGAGTTGTAATAGGAAATAATATAAAATTTTCATCAGAAATGTTACAAGTGTAGTTAAAAATTAGATTACATCATTTTCACAACTATATATATATATATATATATATAATTAAAGAC
>NW_013669008.1:105438-107918 GCF_000517525.1 Limulus polyphemus
TCATTTCTACAACTATATATATATATATATATATAATTAAAGCAACGTTTTCTTCCTAATTTCTCCTCTGCTTCTTTTTTCTAGAATAACTTAGTAGGTTAGACAAGTTTTGGAAAGTAAAAAGTTTGGAAGTAAGCCAAACAGATTCTGGAATTTAATAATAGTGTTATAACAGTGGAAGTCACGTGACTTTGTTATTATATAAGCCTTCCGAGAAAAGCTGGTGGACGATGATGAATATATAGTTAAGCTAACAGTAGTAACGGGTTTTCGAGAAATATAAAGTGTATGTTTTGCACTCGTAGAGAGCGAAGTTAACGATTTTGTGAATCGCTGTGATTTATAGCGTTTATTATAAAAACGTTAAGTTGAAAGTGATGAAAAACGTACTGACTGTCGAATTACTGTGTGCTAAAAGTTTGTATCGAGAAAGAATAAACTGGTTTAATCAAGAAGGGCCTTCTATCGCTGAAGTTCTTCGGAAATAATTTATACCGGAAATTAACAAACAAACAGATACGTAACAATAGTTACAACTTGCTTTAATTTACTGCCTTTATACTCCATCTGTAAAAACAACAACTTAGAAGTGACATTTATGAATATATACGAAATTGTATACACAAAAGTACTTGAAAATGTATGTTTTGTTATGATGCCCTGCTTTGAAATATACACTCTCAATCCTTTATCACGTGCGAGCTTGTAACTATCATAACTCCTATTGATTAGCCCTATTACTTAACTAAAGTACATGATCATACTCTGAGGTTCTGGTTTCGGTTTCTTTACTAACACAGACGTAAATTTGGTATGTGTTCTTCATCGTATTGATGTTACACCCTAATAAAATCAAGTGACATTAATTTTGTTAAATATAAGTTTAAGAATCATCTAGGTTTATGGAACCACTATATTTAGGCTATTAACATAGTTGTATCTTATTAGTTTCGTTAATGAATGGGTTTCAGTTTCATTTTAGTTTGTTACAGTATAGTGAGTTGTTATGATAAAGCATAACACCGAGTCAATGTTCAGAACTGGATTTAACAACTATTCATAGCTTAATGAATTATAATGGACTTTCAACGAACCTACAGAGTTTTGCCATAAATTAAACAGTAGCAACTTAGTTATACCATACAATATACATTATGTATACAATTTTGAAAACTTCGACGAATAAAAATTTAGCATTTAAAAATGGAAGTTTCGATAAGGGTTTGATCCAACAAGAAATTTTCTAACCGAATATGCCATCCCTACTTTTCTTTTCTACACACACACACATAAGAGGAGCGGTTTTTACCCCGGTTTCTGTGGTGCTGCAGGTACTACACATGGTATCCTATTTTAACTAATAAAAAACATTTTATTCTAAAATTGATCGGATGGGAAAAGATCAGAAACTAGAGAGCATTTGGGAGGGGAGGAAAATCTGCATCACCAATTCCTGCATTCCACTGCTCATACACTACACTCACAGAGTGGATCCATATATACGTTAGGTTCCAATACTCATACAGTGCACTCACATAGTGGATCCATATATACGTTAGGTTCCAATACTCATACAGTGCACTAATAGAGTGGATCCATATATACGTTAGGTGTTCGAATGCATGAATGGGTAATGCAGGTTTTCCTTCAATCCCTTATGCTCTCTTTAGTTTGTGATCTTTCTCCATCGCATCAATCCTAGAATAAAAGATTTTGTTACTAGTTTCTGATCTTTTTATTAATCGAAGTTTTTGCTTCCATTGGGGCTGTACATTCTAGGTGAAAGGCGCCATTTCACCAACTTATTCAGTTCTGTTCTATAAGGATAGATAGTGAGATGACCAGGATACTGTGCGGAACAGTAAGGGGTATACGGTAGATTATATACTTCCATATAACACACATAATGTCTTACTGGTCAGAATCTGTGGCTAGTACTTTGGAATATAAGTAACCAATCCTTACAAAAGGATCGCTACTTCTCTCCCTGATTATTGTTTAATTACATGAAATATTATAAATTTAATATATTCCGTCTTAATAACAATGGGGTTTGATATTGAAGGAGTATAAAAGTTTTCTGTGTTTTATTTATTCATTCGACGTTAGATTTTTGGTTTCATATCATAGTTAGTTTCCACATTTGCATATGTTTTCCCATTAAGATGATGTTGCAGCGAACCAAAAAGATGATAATCTGATGGCGCCATATCTAGAGAATATGGTGGGTGGGTGAGAACTTCCCAACACAACTCCATAATCTTGTGTTGCATCAAACATGCTACATGTGGATGTGCATAGTCGTGGATAAGAAGAACACCTTTCCGATTGACAAGTGAAGGGAGTTTCTGATGAATGGCTTGATTTAAACGTTCCAGTTGCTGACTATATATCTCGGCATTAATAATTTGCTGTGGATTAAGTAATTCGAGATGTATTACTCCATTGATGTCTCACCAAATGCAAAGCATCACTTTCTG
>NW_013669008.1:107939-109816 GCF_000517525.1 Limulus polyphemus
ATATTCACATGTTGGAAACGATGATCATCAGAGAGTTCATGAGGCACCCAAACACCATCTTTGTGGAGTTTTCCCATGTTCCTTAGATGTCTATGTATTGTTTCAAGAAAGACATTCAATTTCAGGGCCATTTCACGAGTGTGTGTTGCTTTGGGTTAGACTCAACAAGCGTCTTCAGAACATGTCGGCCCCTCCCATCACAGTTTTTAAGGCTAAAGTCACTTAAATGAAATTTGCTGAACCATCGTTTAAAACATTTCCATAAACTTCTTTGATATTCTTTGTGGCTACAGAGGCATTGTATTCCTTCTTGTATTCAAAGAGCATTACATGCCAAATGTGTGTCTCGTCGTGTTCCATCACTATAAGGTACTAGGGTTTACTAAACTTTACACATTGTATAGGCTACACTGACGTGACTTTTAGGTGGTTCATTTAACTATTATACGTTATGTACGTTTTATCGAGGGTGGAATGGAAGTGTTCCAAAACGCAACATTAATTTATTGACGACCTAATACTTCAACAATCAAGGATTTTAGCAGACCGAGAGTGATAAGACATTATCAAGATTAACAAGTTAAACAAGCAACATATTTTTATAGACGTAGTTCAACGTAATATCTCAAGTGATTCGCGTTTGTTCTTCTAAAATATAGAGGTCAAGATCACGCCTTAAGTGACTGTATTTTATTATTATAATATGCAGAGGTCAACATTATATCTATCTTTATTCTTCTAACGGGTCATGGTCAACATTCAATCTTAAGTAACTATATTGATACAAAATGATAAAACCCTATAACCCAAGCGCTTTCGAATCGTTCTTCATTTCAAACTGGGAATACTGGTGTAATCGAATGAGTAATATATATGAAGGTAGATTAGTGACGTCATGAAGATCATCTGGTCTTCCAGAAAATGTTCAATATATTTTTCCATGTCTCACTTCCGGAGCAATGTAGATTTTAACAAAAAGTAAGTTTTGGAAATAATTTGGTTCCCTCTACATGAAAGAAATAAGCAAAAAAATAAAATTTACTTTTCTGACAGAAATGAAACCAATGAACGGAGATCACTGATTCCAGGATCTAGTTTAATTCCACAAGGTTGAACAGTGTTTAGATTAACAATCTAATAAGCTTCTTTTATTTCTTTACAAGCTTTAGTTTTGAATCCTCTAGCACTTGATGGTAAACATCACGTCTCAAGTGACCGTCTTTAGTTCTTCTAACAGCTGATGGTATACATCATGACTCAATTGACTCTCTGTAGTTCTTCTAACAGATGATGGTAAAAATCACGTCTTAAGTGACTCTTTTTAGTTCTTCTGACAGCTGAAGGTAAACATCACGTCTCAAGTGACCGTCTTTACTTCTTCTAACAGCTGATGGTATACATCATGTCTCAATTGACTCTCTGTAGTTCTTCTAACAGATGATGGTAAACATCACGTCTTAAGTGACTCTCTTTATTTCTTCTCACAGCTGATGGTAAACATCATGTCTCAAATGACTGTTTTTAGTTCTTATAGCAGTTGATGGTCAACGTCACGTTTCAAGTGACTGTCTTTAGTTCTTCTAACAGCTGATGGTAAACATTACGTATTAAGTGACTATATTTTGTTCTTCTCACAGCTGATGGTAAACATCGCGTCTTAAGTGACTGTCTTTAGTTCTTCTCACAGCTGATGGTAAACGTCATGTCTCAAGTGACTTTTTTAGTTCTTCTAACAGCTGATGGTAAACATCACGTGTCAAGTGACTATCTATAGTTGTTCTAAGATTTGATGGTAAACATCACGTCTCAAGTGACTCTCTTTAGTTCATATAACAGTTGATGGTAAACATCACGTCGTAAGTGACTGTCTTTAGTTC
>NW_013669008.1:110816-114668 GCF_000517525.1 Limulus polyphemus
AGTCACTTGAGACGTGATGTTTAAGTGAATGTCTTTAGTTCTTCTCACAGCTGATGGTAATCATCACGTCTCAAGTGACTGTCTTTAGTTCTTCCATCAGCTGATGGTAAACGTCACGTCTTAAGTGACTGTCTTTATTTCTTCTAACAGCTGATAGTAAACATCACGTGTCAAGTGACTGTCTTTAATTCTTCTAACAGTTGATGGTAAACATAACGTGTAAACTGACTATCTTTAGGTCATCTAACAGTTCATGGTAAACATCACGTCTCAAGTGACTGTCTTTAGTTCTTCTCATAGCTGAGGGTAAACGTCACGTCTTAAGTGACTATCGTTAGTTCTTCTCACAGCCGATGGTAAACATCACGTCTCAAGTGACTCTCTTTTATTCTTCTAGCAGTTGATCGTAAACATCACCTCTCATTGACTCTCTTTATTTCTTCTCACAGCTGATGGTAAATATCACGTCTCAAGTGACTGTCGTTAGTTCTTCTCACAGCTGATGGTAAATATCACGTCTCAAGTGACTATTTTTAGTTCTTCTAACAGTTGCCTGTCTTTAGTTATTCTCACAGCTGATGGTAAATATCAGGTATCAATTGACTATTTTTAGTTCTTCTAACAGTTGATGGAAAACATAACGTCTCAAGTGACTGTCTTTAGTTTTTCTAAACTTTGATGGTAACCATCAGGTGTCAAGTGACTGTCTTTAGTTCATCTAGCAGTTGACTGTCTTTAGTTCTTCTCACAGCTGATGGTAAAAATCACGTCTCAAGTTACTATTTTTAGTTCTTCTAACAGTTCACTGTCTTTAGTTCTTCTCACAGCTGATGCTAGACGTCACGGATTAAGTGAATGTTTTTCGTTCTTCTGACAATTGACTGTCTTTAGTTCTTCTCACAGCTGATGGTAAACATCACGTTTCAAGTGACTATCTTTTATTCCTCTAGCAGTTGACGGTAAACATCACCCCTCAACTGACTCTTTTTAGTTCTTCTCACAGCTGATGAGAAACATCACGTCTCAAGTGGCTGTCTTTAATTCTTCTAACAGTTAATGGTAAACATCAAATCTCAAGTGACTGTCTTCTTTCTTTTCACAGCCTATGGTAAACATCACGTGTCAACTGACTATCTTTAGTTCTTCTAACAGTTGATGGTAAATATCACGTCTCAAGTGACTGTCTTTAGTTCTTCTCACAGCTGATGATAAACATCACGTCTCAAGTGACTCTCTCTTATTCTTCTAGCAGTTGATGGTAAATATCACCTCTCAATTGACTCTCTTTAATTCTTCTAACAGGTGATGGTAAACATCACGTCTTAATATACTGTCTTTAGTTCTTCTATCAGTTGATGGTCATCACGTCTCAAGTGACTCTCGTTAGTTTTTCTAGCAGTTGATGGTAAAAATCACGTCTCAAGTGACTCTCTTTAGGTCTTCTCACAGCTGATGTTAAACATCACGTGTTAAGTGACTATCTTTAGTTCTTCTAACAGTTGATGGTAAACGTCACTTGTCAAGTGACTATATTTAGTTCTTCTAACTGTTGATGGTAAACATCAAGTCTCAAGTGACTGTATTTAGTTCTTCTCACAGCTGAGGGTAAACATCACGTGTCAAGTGACTGTCTTTAGTTCTTCTAACAGTTGATGGTAAACGTCACTTGTCAAGTGACTATATTTAGTTCTTCTAACAGTTGATGGTAAACATCACGTCTTAAGTGACAGTATTTAGTTCTTCTCACAGCTGATAGTAATCATTGTGTCTCCAGTGACTCTCTTAAGTTCTTCCAACAGCTGATGGTAAACGTCACGTCTTAAGTGACATTCTTTAGTTCTTCTCACAGCTGATGGTAAACATCACGTCTTAAGTGACTGTCTTTAGTTCTTCTCACAGCTGATGGTAAACGTCACGTCTCAAGTGACTGTCTTTAGTTCTTCTCACAGCTGATGGTAATAATCAGGTCTCAAATGACTCTCTTTAGTTCTTCTAACAGCTCATAGTAAACATCACGTGTCAAGTGACTACCTTTAGTTTTTCTTACAGTTGATGGTAAACATCACGTCTTAAGTGACAGTCTTTAGTTCATCTCTCAGCTGATGGTAATCATCACGTCTCAAGTGACTCTTTTTAGTTCTTCTAACAGCTGATGGTAACATCACGTGTCAAGTGACTATCTTTAGTTGTTCTAAAAGTTGATGGTAAACATCACGTCGTAAGTGACTGTCTTTAGTTCAACTCATAAATGATAGTAAACATAACGTCTCAAGTGATTGTCGTTTGTTCTTCTAACAGTTGATAGTAAACATCACGTCTTAAGTGACTGTCGCTAGTTCTTCTCACAGCTGATTGTAAACATCACTTCTCAAGTGACTGTTTTTAGTTCTTCTCACAGCTGATGGTAAACATCACGTGTCAAGTGACTGTCTTTGGTTCTTCTAACAGTTGATGGTAAACATCACTTGTCAAGTGACTATATTTAGTTCTTCTAACAGCTAATGGTAAACATCACGTGTCAAGTGTCTATCTTTAGTTCTTCTAACAGTTGATGGCAAACATCACGTCTTAAGTGACAGTATTTAGTTCTTCTCACAGATGATGGTAATCATCACGTCTCAAGTGACTGTCTTTAGTTCTTCCAAAAGCTGATGGTAAACGTCACGTCTCAAGTGACTGTCTTTAGTTCTTCTCACAGCTGATGGTAAACATCACGTCTTAAGTGACTGTCTTTAGTTCACCTCACAGCTTATGGTAAACGTCACGTCTCAAGTGACTGTCTTTAGTTCTTCTAACAGTTGATGGTAAACATCACGTGTGAAGTGACTATCTTTAGTTCTTCTAACAGTTGATGGTAAACATCGTGTCTGAAGTGACTGTCTTTAGTTCTTCTCACAGCTGATGGTAAACGTCACGTCTTAAGTGACTGTTTTTAGTTCTTCTCACAGCTGATGGTAAACATCACGTCTTAAGTGATTGTCGTTAGTTCTTCTCACAGCTGATGGTAAACATCACTTCTCAAGTGACTGTCTTTAATTCTTCTAACAGGTGATCGTAAACATCAAATCTTAAGTGACTGTCTTTAGTTCTTCTATCAGCTGATAGTAAACATCATGTGTCAAGTGACTATCGTTAGTTTTTCTAACAGTTGATGGTAAACATAACGCCTCAAGTGATTGTCGTTTGTTCTTCTAACATTTGATAGTAAACATCACGTCTTAAGTGACTGTCGCTAGATCTTCTCACAGCTGATTGTAAATATCACGTCTCAAGTGACTGTTTTTAGTTCTTCTAACAGTTAATGGCAAACATCACGTCTCAAGTGACTCTCTTTAGTTCTTCTAGCAGTTGATGGTAAACATCACGTCTCAAGTGACTGTCTTTAGTTCTTCTCACAGCTGATGATAAACGTCACGTCTCAAGTGACTATCTTTAGTTCTTCAAACAGTTGATGGTAAACATCACGTCTTCAATTACCATCAGCTGAGTGAAGAACTAAAGACTGTCACTTAAGACGTGATGTTTACCATCAACTGTTTGAAGAACTAAAGATAGTCACTTGACGCGTGATTTTTACCATTAGCTGTTAAAAGAACTAAAGATAGTCACTTGACAAGTGATGTTTACAATCAACTGTTAGAAGAACTAAGAATAACCACTTGACAAGCGATGTTTACCATCAACTGTTAGAAGAACTATAGACAATCACTTGAGACGTGATGTTTACCATCGAAAGTTTAGAAGAACTGAAGACAGTCACTTGAGACGTGATGTTTACCATCAACTGTTAGAAGAACTAAAGATAGTAACTTGAGACGTGATGTTTACCATCAACTGTTAGAAGAACAAAAG
>NW_013669008.1:115490-119168 GCF_000517525.1 Limulus polyphemus
AGTTCTTCTAACAGTTGATGGTAAACATCACGAGTCAAATTACTATCTTTAGTTCTTCTAACAGTTGATGGTAAACATCACGTCTCAAGTGACTGTCTTTAGTTCTTCTAACAGTTGATGGTAAACATCACGTCTGAAGTTACTGTCTTTAGTTCTTCTAACACTTGATGGTAAACATCACGTCTCGAGTGACTGTCTTTTGTTTTTTTAACAGTTGATGGTAAACATCACGTCTCAAGTGACTGTCTTTAGTTCTTCTAACAGTTGATGGTAAACATCATGTCTCAAATGACTGTCTTTAGTTTTTCTAACAGCTGATGGTAAAGATTTCGTCTTAAGTGACTGTCTTATGTTCTTGAGCTTGATATTCGTATTATTTTAATTTGAACTATTTAGAAGTCGATTAAATAAAACTTTCAACACGAACAGAAATTTCAAAACGGTAAATGCTTAATATAAACATGTTTCAAAACACGTGGAATCTGCTAATTTAGCATCGCATGTCTCGCAATCTATTGATTGATATGCGTATTGGGCAATGAAAGACAATCTGTATCATTGCATATATTTTGGGCTGTAACTAACCAATCGTAGATCACTTGAAGCTCTAGTTTTAAAAGGCATATCCTGTGGAATAGTGAAGTGTTTTAGTGTACAGGCTGAAAGAAGACACTCTGTGTTAGAGCTGACGGAGAAGATGCAAAAAAAAATTCTGTACCCGAAATTTAGAAGCAATTTTATACTTAATTTGTAGAGAACCTTCTGATGTCTCTTTAGCTAGGTTTTATAGATGTTCTTTTGTGTTCAAAATATTCAAGCCGCCAATTTCAACCGTTCTCTTCCCTACCACTCTCCCTGATTCACGCTGTTTGTGAATCTGTTTGTCTCCCACAGTTTTGGTTCTAGCAGGACCAGACTTGGCAGGCGGATTCGGGACAGCCCAGGAATGTTCTCATCTATACGATATTGTCCCCTACCCTTAGTTATTTGTGGTATCAAAATTGACTAAAACGCCCTCTACCCTTAGTTAATTGAGTTATTAATAATGTTTAGTACACTTTCGGTTTACAGAGTCACTCGATTCTATCTTACGATTTTATATTCTAAGCCGACTTCTCCCTCGAAATTCCATTTATGAAGCTGAGTTACCACGAGCAGACTTTCTAACGTGAAGTTGGGAGGTACGGACATATTTAGGATAATTTTGAATACTAAAAAAATTATTTAAAAAACAACGATTATTTTATACACAATTCAATAAAATGAGGTTGTTTCTAGTCTCCAATTTACTAAGATAGTAACTTACTGTACAAGGTTAAAAGTGGTTAAATCCCCCCATGTGACTAGAAAACAATCTCATACACTCTACATGTTTCAACGTATACTCTTGCGTCATCCTCAGGAGTGTAATGTTTTGCAAACCAAAACACTTATTTATACAGTTATCAAAACACCAATTTACATATTCAAGAATTTCACGTCATCTGCTGATAACATTACACTCCTGAGGATGACGCTAGTTTATACGTTGAAACATGCAGAGTGTATGAGATTGTTTCCCAGTCACATCGGAGTTTTTTACCACTTTTTAACCTTGTACAGTAAGTTATTATGTTAATAATTTGGAGACTGGAAATAACCTCATTTTATTGAATTGTGTATAAAGTAATCGTTGTTTTTTAAATATTTTTTAGTATTAAAAATTGAACATTAAACACGTGCCAAAAAAACTTTTTGAAAAAGAAAAAAATCTTTAGTATAGTTATAGAAGTAACTGGAAAACGGGTACATTGTGGTCTCTGTGAATCATGAGAAAGTGTTCTAATCCTACAGAGGAGAGAAGGTTTTATATGGGTGTTAGTTACGGGTGAGGGTGTTATATGGGTGCTAGTTACGGGTGAGGGTGTTATATCATCAAATACCCCCACGCTACTGAGTTTTAAAAGGCTGGATGTAGTTTTGTAACAAATAATGATCAAGTAAAACGAAGACTTACGTATAATTGTAACCGTCGCAGCTTGTCGTAAACTAACAGTGTTCTATTACGTCAACGGTTTGATTGGACATCATATTAGTTGCACCGAAATGATGTTTCTCAATCATCATCATCATCATCTTCTTAGATGATGAAAACTAATATCTATTTTAGTGAACACACAATCTTCCTGTATGTGTGTTCACTAAAATAAGTATTAGTTTCATCTTCTTGTGTGTGTTCACTAAAATAGATATTAGTTTTCATCATCTTGTGTGTTTTCACTAAAATAGATACTAGTTTTCATCGTCTTGTGTGTGTGTTCACTAAAATAGATACTAGTTTCATCATCATGTTCTTGTGTATGTTCACTAAAATAGATACTAGTTTCATCATCATATTCTTGTGTGTGTTCACTAAAATAGATATTAGTTTTCATCATCATCTTCCTGTATGTGTGTTCACTAAAATAAGTATTAGTTTCATCTTCTTGTGTGTGTTCACTAAAATAGATATTAGTTTTCATCTTCTTGTTTGAGTTCACTAAAATAGATACTAGTTTTTATCATCTTGTGTGTGAATGATTGATTATCATATAATGTGCTACTCATCTTTCAGGCGGCCTCTTGGAATCCTGAAGATGGTATAGTCTTCACCAGAAACTACACAGCTACTTACAATCAAGAAATTAAGCAGTCTCTAAGGAACCAAACGCTCCGAGTCACTACAATCATCGTGAGTGTTTATCTGCAGCGGTCTCTGTTATACGTAGTTTAAAATATACGCAAGAAATGCAGTCGTAAACTGTTGAAAATACATAATGATTTTAATAAACTTAAAGTTTAAAAAATTAATTTAGAATACTCTATAAAGCTTCGAGTGTTTCTAAAAAAAAATTATATAAGTATTCGTAATTAAGAACCTTACGGATTTGAACTAACATATATTAAGTAATTAGTGTCTGATAATAAAAAAAAGAAAATAATTAATAATTAGGCTTAAATACTCGTAAAGACTACTAAATATGATTACCAAACTCTTTCCGTAAATACAAAAATATCATCCCCAAATGTCGACTACATTTCAAAGTTATATGAAGCCTTCTAAAAAGAAACATTTTCGGAAGTATTTATATATATACTTTCATAACTTCGATTCAGAATTCACTAAAGATTTTAAAACTCACTTATAACAAAAGATATAACACAAATTTATAAGTTGAAATAAATAACTACTCCTATTTAATGGAGTAGAACATATATTTTCTACAGAAAATGTCCTATTATCGGTAATAGTCACATCAGTGGTAGTAACTTCATGAAGGGCTTCACTGTTTTCCTTCACTGTTTTATCCGGAAAGTCACGTCTGAGAGACGATCCACTATGTCATATGGGCCTTCCCACGGGGAAGACAACTTAGGAGACTTCTCTTTGGCCTTCCTGGGATTATACAACCACACCTTGTCTCCTGGTTCAAAGCTGACTTCAGTAGATCTCTTATCGTAAGATAACTTCATCGAATCAGCAGACATTTTCAAGTTTGAACGCACATGATGATGAATATCATCCATCCTTTCCGATAACACTTTCACAAACTCCGACACATTCTCAGGCAACTCTTCATAAGGTGGGCGTCCTGTTAGCAGATCCACTGGCAACCAAAGTTCCCAACCAAACATCAACTTTGCTGGAGTGTATCCAGT
>NW_013669008.1:120128-125980 GCF_000517525.1 Limulus polyphemus
CACTTAATTTCCACAGTCACTTTAACTTATCCGCACGCTAGAATTCACAACGATTCACGCACTTTACTTACGGCCACTACCGCCCTCGACTCAATTATCCATCTCTGTCTGTCTGCAATTCTATCTCGATTAATTAATTTCGCTTTATCTGGCGCACTTATATACAAGAATAGAGGGACGCGTAGAAAAGACCAGTTTCCACGAGTATCATGACCTGCTACTAGCGTCGCGCGACTTCCGCTGTCGTAACAGTATCTTGTCAAACCTTTTTGCTATAGCCATCCAAATTGTTGGAACTAAACTATTCAATTTGAAATATATGATAAAATATACTAAATATAATTGTATTCTTATACCTAATCTATATAAATATGATACTACTGTCTGTTGAATGTACATGTAACTACTTCGTAGGCTGTGGATGGATCTTCGCCAAAATTGGTATGGAGATTCATTAGGTCCATGCAAGGGTTCATGCAAATTTACAGTTTGTATTTGACGTTATGCGGTTTTTACGGGCATATCTTCACCCCCTGTTGATAAATCTTCGCGAAATTTGGCATGACGGTTTGTTGGGTCCATGAAGAGTTACATGAAAACTAGCAGTTTCACATTTTGTGTTTTGCTATTTTTATGGTCATGTTTTCGTTGTTTTTTTTTGACAATTCAATATAAGGAAAACAACTTTTCATGTTCTATGATAATCTTATATTAATCATGAATTTACATAATTTCCGTCCAGGGGACGGATACCCCAGCTAGTTACCAATAAAGTACGTAATGCTTACTATCAGATATAGTTGTTAAAATTTTACATATACTTCGCTTTGTTCTCTCCATCATTAGACTTTTACAATTAGAGATATGTTTGCGTTATACTACTGTTATGCCTCAGTACATAAGCAGTGCCGACTCCAGGATTCTGAAAGTGGGGAGGCTAAAGGGTAGCATACAGATGGGCTTTTTTTTTAAAGGATAGGTGAAGGAAAACTTATGGAACATAAATTAAAAAGCTCTAAGAAATTATTTTTGCTCTGAAATGTTTTCGCTAATATTTTAGTAAAGGCAGACTGCGCATAAGACTGCAAAGTCTCGGTATCGAAAATATTAAAGTCAAATTTATTTAATACCATTTAGTGTTGACTCATTTTTGCACGAGCAATTTTAATCATTTGCATAAACGATCTCTCAAACTAACGTTCTCTCTGCACGATCGTCCGTGGTACATGATTAATTACAAAATACTTCAATCATCGAATAATCTCATCCCTCGAGGAGAAAAATCTAACTATAATAAAACTTGTTTGTTTGTTATTAAGCGCAAAGCTACATAGCGAACTATATGTGCTCTGCCCGTTGCGAGTATCAAAACCCGATTTTTAGCTTTGTAAACTGTGAAGCTTACCGATGAACCACCAGGGAGGCAACTGCAGTTAAACTAAATTATTAAAGTTGCAGAACCTTTAACTATTCAATAATGTTATTACAATGGAAGGTTGAGCAGTGCACGATACATTCAATAGATTAGTCTAAGAAAGGCATTTTGACTAGTTATGTATTCAAGGCATGTTTCTGTTACTAACGTGTGGTAAGTACTTAGCTTATTAGCTAATGGGCCGTTTTTATTTTTATATAACCAATGACAATAATGTAGCCCGTATAGCATTGGTATTGGAATACTTGCAAAAAATACTGTAATATATGAATATTTAGTTTCACGCTGGATTCGCGCTTTTCGTGGTCTATTGTTTCTTCAACAAATAGAAAAAAGGTATTTCTTTTAATCTATAACTTGTATTTTATATAACAGTGACTTGTCAAAAGGCATTTTAAAAAATGTTCATTGTACTTGTTTGGTTAAATGATTTTAATGAAGCTGAAAGCCCTCTGGTGGCTCAGTGGTAAGTTGGACTTATACTAAAATTAGGGGCTTGATACTTTAGATGGGCATAGCGCATATAGCTCATTGGATAGCTTTAGGATTAATGTAGGCTGAATGTTCCTTTCTATTCCAGATTAGCTCAGGTTTCAGCTAGCCGATGATATCGGAAGGATTTCGTTATCTGTAATACTGTATAAAATCACCGAATCTTTCACAAGGGATACCTGGGCATAGCCGTCCCTAATTTTGAGCTGATGGGCTGAAAGGAAGGCAGCTAGTCAACAGCATCCACCACCAAATCGTGGACTACTCTTGTTTGATATAATAATGAGATTTGAACAGCGTCGGCCCCTAAGTCTGGAAACGGAATGCAAATCATAAACCTTTGGTTTCACAGTCCCGGCACGCTAACCATTTGGTCACACCTGGCACATAACAAAAAAAAATTACTGACGTTATCTAAATTATACAACTTTTTTTTTCTATTCTGAGGAACAGAGGGCGCACCATTGAAAGCATGAACCTCTATATTTTGCATATTCAGGATTCCGAATCTGCCACAAGACCCATCTTATGCAAAGTGAGTGTTCTACTAAATAAGCTAAAAGGATAACCCAATAGCAGCTGCTGAAAAGGAACTTCAAGTCAAACTACTGCATCTTTGGTGTGTGTGTGTGTAAATATCTGTTAGATAGGTTTCCATGGCATTACGGACAAACAGTAAAACATACTTGAGAAAGAAATCAGGCCAGCCATAGCCTAGTGGTTAGCCGCCTTAATTGTGGTTCCGAGGATTGGTAGTTCGAATCCTGATGCCACAAAAACACGCTCCGTACTCTGGAGTCGTTGATGTTATAAAAGTGACGATAAAATCCTACTCTTCGGCTAGTTAAGAGTAGCTTAAAAGCTGGTTGTGTGTGTGCTGTTGACAAGCTGCTTTCCCTTTAGTCTGTTAGCTAAAAATTAGAGACGGTCTTGTGCAGATAGCCCTTTGTGTCGATTTGCTTACAAGTACTGAAACAAACGATCAGTAAGAATTTCATATTGGTTTTATTTCATGATGAAGGGTTTGACTGTGCACTTGAGATTCTGTGAACTGTTCGTCAGGTGGCCTTTGAAATCCAGGAAAGAAAGCTGGTTAGTGAAATCCAGCAGCAGCTAATGATTTGGACATAGAATTTCACTCGTGGGTCGGCAGTAAGTTTACGGACTTACAACGCTAAATTCGGGGTTCATTTCTTGCGGTGGACTCCGCGAAGATAGCTTAGTGAGTAACTTTACGCTAAAACAAGAGCATCAGATGTATAAAAGTCAAAACATGATTTTTATTTTCGTCCACTGAGAAATTAATATTTAACACTTTGCATTGAAGATTTTAAAGTCAATTCTTTAACTGTTACACCACAATGAAGACAGATGTTTTGTATCAGTTCTCTAATTCAAAGTTTTCATCAAACTGAAATTTCACTGAAAAATCAATATAGATAAGTCTTATGAAACTGAGTATGTTAAAGAACTTCTGCAGAAAATGGACTTATATCATCCACATATATAGATTGTTTGTTTGGTTTTGAATTTCGCGCAAAGCTACACGAGGGCTATCTGCACTACCGTCCCTAATTTAGCAGTGTAAGACCAGAGGGAAGGCAGCTAGTCATCACCACCCACCGCCAACTCTTGGGCTACTCTTTTACCAACGAATAGTGGGATTGACCGTCACATTATAACGCCCCCACGGCTGAAAGGGTGAGCATGTTTGGTGTGACGGGGATTCGAGCCCGCGACCCTCAGATTGCGAGTCGAGCGCCCTAACCACCTGGCCATGCCGGGCCCCCATATATAGAAACTGGTGTCTACACGCAGGAGGGGGCTTTAAGTTATTTCAATGTACCCCGGTGGGACAGTGGTAAGTCTTCGGATTTACAATGCTAAAATCAAGTATTCGATTCTCCTCGGTGGACACAGCAGATAGCCCGATGTGACCTTACTATAAGAAAACATACACTTGATGACAAAGAACTCAATTTTAAGAAAATAAAAGTTTTGAGACGGCTTGACTGGGCAATGAAAAAACTTTATTATAACTGTACGACGTGTCGACAATATTTTTTCATCCTCAGGTACAAGTATTTTACAGAGATACAAGCCGTCTAAAAACTTTTGTTACACACACACACAGTTATTTCAAAATACTGTTTTACCTTGAAGTGCATGGGAAACTGCACTAATAAAACCGGATAATCTAAATGTAGGAAGTTTACCAGTCATTTTATGTATGCTATAAAGCAATGAGACATTTGATAGAATTTATGGTCTGTTGGGAACAGTTCATCAGCGTTAGGTAGGTGTGTTTTCATGCAAATGACTGACTCGGGAGTGGAAAAGTTTTAAAACAGCTGTACGAAACCATCAAATAGAGCATCCTTATACACCTCGACTTCTGAATCTTGGTGTGGACAAATTGCCAGTATTATTACTAGCACAAGTTCCATTTGGCAGCATAGTGCTTATGACCCAATCTTCCAAGTGTTGTCACATTATCGTGGTCCCAGTTTCATGTTAATAAATTGGCAGGTCGTCATCTATTGTTAGCATTCAAGGTTCTGGGCCAGAAGGCCCAAGGCTCAAGATGCGATATATCGCTGAACACGCTTTGCACTTTTAGCTGTGGAGAAGCGTTATAAAGTTACAGTCATTCCCGATATTCGGTTAAGAATATCGGTGTAAGCGGCGGGTACTGCTGTCTAGTTGCCCTCATTCTGGTCAACAGTTCTTAACTGGCAATGGCTATACCTTAATCTTGCATGTCGGGCCTGGCATGGCCAGGTGGTTAAGGCGCTCGAATCGCGCTGTGCGAGTTCGAATCCCCACCCCACCAAACATGCTCGCCCTTTCAGCTGTGTGGGCATTATAATGTGACGGTAATCCCACTATTTGTTGGTAAAAAAGTAGCCCAAGAGTTGGCAGTAGATGGCGATGACTCTCATCTGCCTTCTCTCTAGTTTTTTACTGCTAAGTTAGGGATGGCTAACGCAGATAACACTCGTGTAGCTCTCCGCGAAATTCAAACCAAACCAAACCAAGCTCTTACACAGCCTGATCAGTTGTATAGTGAAAATCTTAGAACGAATAATAAGTAATAGTAACTCAGAATGGCCTGAAGTACAAAACGGCTTCAGGAAGTCTCACAAAACGACTGACCACCTAGTCAGATTAACAGAAACAACCACTGACTGTTTCAACAGATATTAATGCACTGTCACTTGTTTTCTCGATACAAAGAAATTATTCAACACTGTATGGCACAGTGGTCTCAGGTTCCGCATGTATCAAATGGACCTACCGCGAGAAATTATTCACTGGCTCTCTAACATGTAGAATTAACGTGGGGGCACCTACTCTGAATACTGTACTCCAGAGGCAGGTATCCTCTAGGGATAGGTGGTTAGCCCCATTCTATTCATCATTTATGTAAGAGACATGTCATTAACAGACGAAAATTTCTGCCTCAGTTCGCAATTTGCAGATGACGTGGCATTTTGGAAGAGCTCCCCAACACCGTCCATAGCAGCCACAAACTATTCAAATAGTAGAATGTTAAAACGTACAAACAATACATACGACCAATGATCGAAACCAATACAACAATCGATACTCACTGCAGCGTTTAAAGTACCAAGAACCACAAGCTCAGGTTTCTTACACAAATATACAGATAATAAACGACAGTCTCTTATAGTGCTCAAATAATTATTGCACGAAAAATCTGAATAAGAATGAGCTACTGACGTCACTGTCTTGCTATATCATACATGATGAAAATATGCCTAAGTACCTCACTCCAGTTAATATATACTTTGAGATTAACAACAGGCCACCTAGTGCTAGACTTTAAATTCATATACCATTTAACTAATTATAGTATTTTGGCACTTGTGTATAAAGTTAAAATACATAAATAATATTCAAC
>NW_013669008.1:126980-130843 GCF_000517525.1 Limulus polyphemus
TTTTTGAAGGCCAATGATAGGCCTAAATAACATGTTTTTAATTGTGTACCAGTTTAACGTTGAATATTATTTATGATTTTAACTATTTAACTAGTTTATAATAAAAGTATTAATTAGAGTATTTATGTTTAATGTTCTTGTCATGAATTAGTAAATGAATGTGTCGCGATATACGGAACTATTTGTCATGTATAGGGCTATACACACCAAGCTAAGAGAAATATATTTCAATATAAAATGCAACACGTGGTATATGAACAGACATGGCTTTGAAAGGGGTTTTTGGAACTAAAGACTATGAATGGTGCGCAACTGTCTAGCATTTGCAGACACAATGGTGTACTTTGCGCGTTACAACAACTGTGCTGTAGGGAGGAAGAGCTCTTTGAAAACACCTGACTCTCCCAATTCTCAACGAAAAGATCTAAAGCCCGACCTAGATCATCAACATGGCCGTTTGTATAAAGTGCCTTTCGGATTAAAAATAACCAAGGCTAACAAAAATTTTGTTAATTTCCCTGGCCAAGAAAAACAGAATACAGAGAGGCTAATAAAAATAGCAATAGCTAAAGTTCTGATACATGTGTGAAACTTCACACCATTATCCTGAAATCAGGTGCGAAAGATTGTTGTGTTTAAAATATTTGTTGTTGTTTTTACTGCCGCGGTATAGTAACACATAGGATACCGGATTATCTCTTTCAACTTCTCTTCTAATTGTATCAACTACATGATAAAGAGGCTAGCTTTGACAGGAGAGGGTTGTCTATTACTGCTGTTCTCTTTAATTTAGAGTTTTATTGGTGTGTTACTTTTACTTTTTCAATGTTACGACTTGGCAGTGAAAAGAAGTAATGTTTAAAATTCTGAATTTTCTGGGTCCAAAGTATCGAATACTGATGTAATAATACTTTTTTGTTGTTGTATAATTACACACCAGGGAGCTGCATTGTACGTATAATATTTCACATACTTGCTTGTAAATAAAGAATTATTTTCTTATTTGTGACTAATGTGCTTGTCTTTATGACGTTTGAAAAGGTCGTTATAGTCCACCTTTCCAGAACTAGTAAATGGTATATCCTTATTCAAGTAACTTTCCCTACATTTTCGTGTTACACAGTTTTCACATGTAGATAATGATAACCTTGTAAGCTGGATGGGGAAAGGTTGTAAACTTATGCTAACTTCTAGCTTACATAAAGGTTGCATACAAACGATCGTTAAATAAGGCTCATACTTACTTGGCCCTGTGTCTGTGTCATTCTCTCCCAGAACCAACCATACTCATTTCGAGTAGGGTACATATACTTATAAGTTAGTATGAATTGTGGGTTTATCTCCCTTGAATACCATTGTCCTTATTCAGAATTTTTGTTTCCAATCTGCTCTCAGCCACTTTTTGTTTGTTTGTTTGTTTTTGAAGTTAAACACAAAGCTACACAATGGGCTATCTGTGATCTGCCCACCACGGGTATCGAAACCCGGATTCTAGCGTTGTAAGTCCGCAGACATACCGCTGTGCTACTGGGGGGGATTTTTTTGTAAATAACGAATATAGAAGTCAAGACTTATAATGATAATTAATAAAGATTTCTCACTTGTGTTTGTTTCAACCTTTTGCTGTTTTGTCCAAATTTATTCTTTGTATATCACTTCTAGAACCTACTGTATTACGAATATATGTAACTATCTGATGAAAATGATTGTGTCTAAGTTCAAGTTTACTTCAAGAGTCAGGTCCTCAGCCTACTAGTGGAGATATGAGAGATTCTACATATGTGAGAGGCAAAGGTTCCATTTCCATACTTATGGCTATAATTTTAATAAATTTACTTCATTTACAATAATTAAATACAATTATATATATATATATATATATTATTCTGAGAATGTAAAGTTATACTTACTACAAAAGTACAGGCTCGTTAAGCAAAATTTATAAATTTCTTTCATAATATCCATTATTAATTTAAAAAGCTACATGTAAAATAATGAAATGTTAACGCAGGAAGGCTAAATCTAATTTTCAAAAATCAATAGACCTAAAATTTGTGATGAAAATCACGTAAACTGCAGAAGTTTTTCCCACATTTCTTTTTATTTCCAATGGACAAATTAAGAGGAATGTGAAAGAAAAAAAAAAAACATTCGCAGTTTACGTGACTTTTATCTAAAAATTTAAGCCTATTGGTTTCTAATGCTTCTTCACCTTTCGGCGTTTAAACCGTAACTTTTAAAGTGTTATACTACACATATAAATGGTGTTTCAGAAGATGATTTACTTTTTATCGTCCAGTCCAACTGATGAGTTCTGGTATTGACCTAAAGGCCTTTTTTTGATAGTTAATTGTAGCAGATTAAAGATATATCTTGGACAATGATTTTATACGCCTCTGATTTTGAATCCGAAATAAACAAATTAAGAGGAATATGAAATAATATTTTTACAGTTTACGTGATTTTTATCACAAATTTTAGGCTTAGGTTTTCAATGATTCGCCAAATTTTGGAATTTAAACCGTACGAATTAAAGAAATGATAATTAAAGTGTAACCAATGAAATCTTACTGAAAATGATAAGCAATCTAGCATCTAACGTTATGTTACGGTGTTGAGTGCTAAAATCAGAGAAACATTGACAAACAATAAGTCTGAAGATCTTTTATAATCTTCTTAATTTGTCCATTAAGGGTAGGTAAAATAGTATTTCGGGTTTATCTTTTGCCTGACAGAAGTCATTACGTAGTAGGTTTTTGTTTAATACGAGAGATTGTAATCTGGACTGGACCACGGAATCTCGGAAGGGAGTTTGGGTTGGAATTTCTCTTCTCTTTGCTTTTTGTTTGTTTATTCTTGGCAGGAATTTTGGTTTAAAGTCTTTCGGTAGATGGCTAAGAAACCGCCAGAGATGTTCAGAAATTTCGGTTTCTCTTCATCCCGTACGCGAATTTATGTTCTAATTGAGATATGAGTGGGGCTTGGCTGATTGGTAGAAGATTCTGATGTTTTGTTTGTTGTCCTTGGTAAGCATTTTGGTTTAAGATTTCTCAGCAAATAGCTATTCTGGTTGTATTAGTTTTGTTATATAGATATGTCTTAGTGCGCAGCCTTCATAGCACGTTTAGGTCGTAGACCCAAATTGTTAGTTGAATCAGAACCATTAGGAAGATTTGATTTGCTCCTTAGCTTGAGAAGTTGTGGACGAGGGACATTTTCAGCCAATAGTCAACAGCTTTGAACTAAAGCAAATTTGATTGGATTTGTTAGATTTGAGTCCAGCTTTCCTTAAGTAGGAAATTCGCTGAAGGCGAGATGATTTTTCCACATCGTAAATTTTTCAACATAATTTTTAATTTTACATTGTGTATTGAATAAACTAGCTATCTTAAACCAAAATGGTGAAAAGGATTAGCCTTCTGACTTATAAAGTATTGGTTCTTAGCATTCTACTTTTAAAGCAAAGCTCCCACATCCTGTCCTAGGCTAAGATTCCTTCATCCTGTAAATAAACAGCTTTTTGTGTAACAAGATTCAGTTCATTTTTCTCTTTATTACTATAAACACAGACCTTGTTTGTTTGTTTGTTTTGAGCACACTGGTATTCTACATATCTTGACAACAAAGTCTTCTCCCCTCCCACATGGAAAAGACTGGAGCAGTGCCTGTCTATAATGTTTGCAGTTCATAGCGATTTCCTTATGCTATTCTGTGGTAGAAATGAAAGATTCAATAATATAACCAGCGGCTGTTGGAACAATACTTTGATGTCTCTATAGATGTGTGAAAAATCCAGTCATACTTTCACACTACTCGGAAATATTATAATGTGTATATACTTCATTACGGAATAACATGAACAT
>NW_013669008.1:131576-138519 GCF_000517525.1 Limulus polyphemus
CTGCATCACACTACTCGGCAATATTATAATGTGTATATACTTATTACGGAATAACATGAACATCTTTAACAAATGTCCTGCATCACACTACTCGGCAATACTATAATGTGTATATACTTATTACGGAATAACATGAACATCTTTAACAACTGTCCTGCATCTCTTACCCTTACCACTCTTCACGATTTGGATGACAAAACCATACCAAAAACATTCTACGTGTACTAAAAACAAAGAATGACCAATATAACTGGTCAACTCCACATGAAGATTTTCCTTGTTTTTCATTCCACTCTGACGCTTTCTTTTCTGCCAGAATATTACATGTACAACTAGTTAATAATGAACAAGAAATAATGAACATGCTATGTGCATGCGTTCATAAGCCAAAAATAAATAAATTAAGGACTTCTTGCCAGTTTCTAGTCGTGTGATTATTTACTTAGGCAACACTTTGAAAACATGTGCAAATACTCCTAACTTTACGCAATACGCATGTCGTTGCTTCACTTGCACAGAAAATATCTGACAGTCACCTCAAACAACACACGAATTACGAAAGAAGTGGAATTGTAATACAAATAATTACAGCACTGTATGTATAACAACTTATCAGTATACGCTCGTGAAGTTTGTTTTTAATATATAATTCTGTATCGTCTCTCCTTGCTTAGCAAACAATATACGCCCATCGTGCGTGCATAAAATCTCTTCATGAAAAATGCAAGAAGCGAAACATGCGTTCAATGTCATAATAAGTACTTACAGAGTTTGAGTTCCGCCTTTTTGTACTAGTAGCCATAGTTACAATGACGCCATAACTCGTGCATGAACAATTTGTCAAGATGTTTGCGGCTGTGCTAGTAGAATAACTATTTCAATCGACTTAACCATCAACGTAATAAAACAATTTCAAGGTAAAACCTAGAACAAAGAATTCAAATGAAAAAAACAATCGTTCTTCTATTTATTTTATGAGTTACAAGTGAAACACCATAATGCAATGCTCTCACCTATTTAACGCACGTTTCTTATTTTACCATCGTTTTACATTCATTGGAGCAGTTTCCCCGAACTTTCTCTCCCTACCCAATCACACCTTGGACTACTAAAAACGTGCGCCTCACCTGTAACAAAGTCCCACAAACACCTGAAAAACAGACACCTGTGTATCAAATGGCTTGTGATTATATTTGCACTTGGTCATCAGATTTAAATTATTTTAACCCATTTTATTGTAACTGTTTACCTATGGTATAAAACAACTTATGTGTATATGTGTGTTTGTTTATTTGTCTGTAACGAATATTTTCCAACTTCCAGGCCTCTGGTCACCATCAAAAGTTCAGGGGTTCTTGGGTATACTCTAGAGAAATTTTCAAACCCTCTTACTTTCTTGATTTTTCTATTTTTCGACGATTTTACAGCCAGTTCCGTTTTGTCTTTGGTGCCTACTTCTCGAACCCTGATCACCATCACGGGTTCTTGGTATGAGATCTTGAGAACACATAGAGACATAAGTTTGGTAACATATTGGAAGTAGTAACAACAACATGAAAAAGTAAAACTAGTAAGGCTGAATTTGTAGAAAAATTTGTGTCATTATTCAGTAGACCTGCATGACGAAAGATGCACATGAATGATATCTCGCCATCTCTGTGTTGCCAATAAAATAAGTTCCGCGTTTGGTACCGGTACCTTTGCTAGTTTTTAAAAGTTCTTTTTTTAACGACTAAAGAAAAGTAGAGTTTGTTGTGACGACACACAGCTTCTGGAAAGTTCTGTATCAGAGTGGAAATTATAAACTGAAACCGACATATATCATATTTGTCCTCTATACTCAGAATATTCTAGCTGTAATGCATACCAGAGTACACAGATCTGTTGCACTGCCATGGTAAAACCAGATAAGTTAAATACCTCTTTGAATCTGAGTGTGATACACATTTTTTGAGTGACTCTATTGTGTTGTCGGAATCAAAAGGTGAAGACGCGCAGTCATATTGTAGTTACTTAACTGTACAATATAAAAATAACAGAAGTATATGAAAAGTACTGAAAAGATATGAACCACATGTATACAGAAATACTGAACAAGTAAGAACAACATGTGTACAAAAATACTGAACAGGTAAGAATTACATGTGTACAAAAAAACTAAACAGGTAAGAACTACATGTGTACAAAAATACTGAACAGATGACAAACACATGTGTACAAAATACTGAACAGGTAATAAACACATGTGCACAATAATATTGAACAGGTAAGAATCGCATGTGTACAAAAATACTGTACATTCAGTGTTGTCAAATTGGTTAAGATTCAATGTCAAACTATTTTCTTAATTACTGGTTAATCTAACTTTACAACCAGGATAATATTTGTAGTTCAAAATTTAGTTGCATGTAATGAAAATATTTTTTAAACATTTAACAGTGATAACTAAATTCATGTTAATAACTGAAACTGTATGAAGTCTACAGCCTACCGATAACAGTGATAACTAAATTCATGTTAATAACTGAAACTGTATGAAGTTTACAGCCTAACGACAACAGTGATAACTAAATTTATGTTAATAACTGAAACTGTATGAAGTCTACAGCCTAACGACAACAGTGATAACTAAATTTATGTTAATAACTGAAACTGTATGAAGTCTACAGCCTACCGACAACAGTGATAACTAAATTCATATTAATAACTGAAACTGTATGAAGTCTACAGCCTAACGACAACAGCGATAACTAAATTCACGTTAATAACTTAAACTGTATGAAGTCTACAGCCTACCGACAACAGTGATAATTAATTTCATCTTAATAACTGAAATTGCATGAAGTCTACAGCCTAACGACAACAGTGACAACTAAATTCACGTTATTAACTGAAACTGAATTAAGTTTACAGTCTAACGACAACAATGATAACTAAATTAATGTAAATCAACTAAAACTCTATTAAGTCTACAGCCTAACGACAACATTAATAACTAAATTCACGTTATTAACTGAAACTGTATGAAGTCTACAGCCTAGCGACAATAATGATACTAAATCAAGTGATTATCTGAAACCGAATGACGTCTAGAGCCTAGCGACATTGGTGATAACTAATTTCTTATGATTGACCAAAAATCCATGTAGCTTGTAGCCTGATGATATTCTTCCTGGCAGAATTGACGGTAATTTCAGGTGCTATTTTATGCACATGTTGATCATATAATTTGGTTCAGTGATTCTATTTGCCAATCTCTCATACTACTGAAGCAAGAGACTTTATCGTATGGTAGAAAAGTCAATTAGTGTCAGAAAGACGTCATTGAAACGTAGGGCTACTCTCGTCCGTGGAGACTCCAGAAAATCTAGTTCACTGTATAAGGTTTTAGCCTTCCTACATTATATTAATATAAAGAGGTGTTTCTGTCTCAGATCCGATCCGAAGAAGTAACCAATATAAACTTGTAGCAGAATAATTTAAACAAATGTCGATTTAGCTATTTTGGATCAGCCTGTTTACTCGATTAATAAGAAAAACAAGCATCATTGCACTTATGCTGTTTGAAACTACACAGTATATAGTATACAGGAATATATAATTAAAAATGAAAATACGATACCCTATAACTCGAGCTCGTTCGAAAGGTGGACCTTCCGTCTTTAGGGACAGTTTGTTAAATTTCTTTCTTGAACACATGTGTCTTTCTAGCATCATGAATGAATATATAATTAATAAATGCAACTGTCATATAATGCTTAAGTTGTGCGCCTTTCCTTGTTACCGTAAACTGTGGAGTTAGACCTTGCACCAAACGGGTTTGATATAAAAAACACATTTGTTTGTTTGAAGTTAAGTACAAAGCTACACAATGGACTATCTGTGCTCTGCCCACCACGGGTATCGAAACCTGGTTTTTAGCGTTGTAAGTCCGCAGACATATCGTTGTGCCACTGGGAGGGGGCATTAAAAACAGAAGGAAGTAAAAAAAGTGAAAATTAAACTTAATATGTTAGAGGTTTGTCTTAGAATTTTCACGCATAGCTACAAAAGTGTTATCTCCGCATTGACGTCCCTAATTTTGAATTGGTAGATTAGAGGAAGTTAGATGGTCAAGAAAGGTCACCAGCAGCTTTTGTCTGACCAAATATTTTGATTTGACCGTCACTCTTCGATCACAGTCACGGCTCCATTGTGCGGGAGTGTATTTTTTTTTTTTTTTGCGACAACGGGGTGCTAACTACGTCTTCCTCAGTGTCACACTCCATGCATGCCGGCACACTCACGACAAAAAATAACATACTAATGTGCATTTTGAGTTGTTTATTCCTTATAAAAAGATGTTTCTATAGAACGATAAAGGATAAAAACTAGTGTGAACATGTTGTACTGCACACAAACGGACACTGTAAAGCTAAGAAGATAAATGATGATTAAAGTGATTCTCCTAGCCGAGTCAAGAATAACACGGTCGTTTATAATCACAAACATACATCAACAAATTGCATAATGTCTGGATCAATCATTAAAAAGTAATCCAAACATTTACTTCTCAGTTTATCTTACCTCGTTTTCAACCTAAAGGAGTGATACATATTGTTTCAGCAAACCTAACATGTTGCCGGAATCTTCTTACTAGCTATTTGCATCCTGCTCCATGTGGTTCCCGCATAAACTCTAGAATTTACCCTAAAGGAGTGATACATGTTGTTTCAGCAAACCTAACATGTTGCCGGAATCTTCTTACTAGCTATTTGCATCCTGCTCCATGTGGTATCCCGCATAAAACTCTAGAATTTACACACGGGTCTCTTCCACCCCTTTGTATTTTTCATCGCGAGTCTCATAAGTGCACTCACATGGACAGGTTCTTGGATTCTGGCTTTTTGCAGCCTACAAGCGCGTATATGGCCACATTAGTAATAACTATAATCCTCAATTCATATTGTTATTCATTACCCGGTGATGTTTTAACATAATTCCATGTTAAAATAAATTGTATGTTTATTAATCATGCCCTGTGAAATTACTAACCTATTGATAAACACGTTTTATTGTCCTACTTCCGATCTACTTAAAATTCTTCTTAATAATCACTTTATATCTATATGCTACACCAATATTTGGATAACAGTTAAGTCAATATTTTTGTTATTTCAACTTAGAGCTTATATTAAGTGTGAATAATTGGGTCAACATTTTTACAAAATATTATGAGTAATAAATCAATTAAATCTTTTATTACTAACGGAAAGCATAAAAATAATTCAATATTCGCAGAGCTGAAGTTTTATTTGGATTTAATGTTTTTTAATTAAATTGAACATGTAATCATAAAATATTAATAACTAATGAATATTTTTGAGTTGTTAGCTACCTAGGGTGAATAATTAAATACGAGGTTATATTGGCATGACAAACTATACGTTTTGTTCGTCATTTCTTAGTATACATAGTTAGAAACAACGCTAATAAGTTAGCCAATTTTTAACTGCTGACAAGTTCGAAAACAGCACAGTTTATTTTACTATTTGATAAATGTTTTCCAAGTTCAAAAGGTGTTCAGATATACCCTAGATATTAATAGGTTGCAGCCGTTGAATGATTGTATTAATACGTTACCTGTTTCCACGATAGGTGGCGTGTAACACAATTATAAATAATGCTTGGAGACGGCTTGAATAGGTAATGAAGAAAAACTTTAATATAAGTTTAACATAACAGCAAATGTACAACGATTCGACAAATAATAACTGCGACTGGCAGTTATTTTGAACATCGTGTTATAGTTAGGTTCTAACGGATAATAGTCCTGACACAAAATGGTGTTGAATTTTTGTGGTTGTTGGTGGTTATGTTATTAAAACAGATGTGTGGAAATGGTTTTGAACTCCCACTGTCTTTCATAACACGAGAAATAACAAACAGGGTTGAGAAACAATAACCGTTATGTTCATGACGTCAGTATTATTGATCTATTATTTGTTACCTGATATTTTTATGTTACAGAAAACAAAACTCTCTTTTATTAACCACATCTTTTTCGGTATCATAGTTGTTATTCAAGTGATATATAACTGAAGTCCACTAGTGAATGAAAATCTGCTTGCCACCCTTCGTTAACGTGTAGAATTTTCGTTATTTTCCACCTTCTCAGTCTCAAAAATCCACTTAAATGAACAGGTTCTAGGATTCTGGTTTATTGCAGCCTACAAGCTCGCATATGCCATATTAATAGCAACCATAATCCACAATTTAATTTGTTACTCATTATGCAGTGAGGTTTTACCATATTTTCATGTTAGAAATACAATGTAATTGATTCTTGTCAAAACAAAGTCACGATTTTATTTAGGTTCTGGTTTTAATGATTTACAGAAGATAAAATTTGATTAGTTTATTCGTTAAGTAGGTTGAGATTCATTTCTATAGTAGAAGGTGTTATTTCCCGTTTGTATTGTGGATAAGAAATTACATGATAACTTCAGTTAGTGACATATGTGGTTAACCAAGTGTTACGACAACGCAGGTCACGTGACGCTTGTATCACGCCACTTCCTTCTCGAACCTTCATGAAATGTCGGGAGACTACTAAATTGAGGTAGTCTTGTATATATATAAGACCGGCCAAGAAGCAACGTAAGGTAATGTGTAATTGAACTGCGGAGAAAGAATATTGTTGAGCACGTGAGACGTTCGTTGTGAATTATAGCGTTTGTTATAGCGCGACTGTTGAAATTAAGTGTATCGCAAAGTTGTATTCAGAAAGAATAAAAACCAGTTTTATTAAGAAAGGACTAGTATCGGTAAAGTTTCTTCGGAAAGAATTTTTACGGAAAATTAACTAACGAACGGAGACATAACAAATTGGTGTCAGAGAGTGGGACGGAGAAGAGAAAAAAAATGGAAACGAGAAGCGGCAAATACAAACTACAGCTTAGCA
>NW_013669009.1:0-1068 GCF_000517525.1 Limulus polyphemus
CATCTATTGAAAGATAACTGAATTTCCAAGTATTTTTGTCCATCTATTGAAAGATAACTGAGCTTTCAAGTATTTTTCTCCATCTATTGAGAGATAACTGATATTCAGAGTATTTTTTCTTATTTTTTTGCTCCATCTATTGAGAGGTAACTGATTTTCCAAGTATTTTTCCTTATAATTTGTTTCTCCATCTATTGAGAGATAACTGAACTTCCAATTATTTTCCTTATTATTTGTTTCTTCATCTATAAATGAATAAATATGTACTACGTTGTTGTTGGGCTTAGGATTTTTCTACAGTAGGTGTCTGTGACTTGTTAGCGATAAATTCAATGATGAATAAACAGCACTCTCTTCACTTGTTTTAAGAATAATATGTATATTCAGAACAAGAACGAATGTACAATAAATTGTTCAACACTATAGATGTTATGGACATATCATAAATATTATATATCTAATTCTCTCCTTCTTGTCAAATATCCACTTAGGCTTATTCAATTACTTCAAATACTCTAACATGTTAAACGTTAGGCCTATCACTTCTATGGTAGCTACTTCACACGAACTGTGTTCTCTTTTGCTAATGTCTGTTTGCTGCTTCTCGCTCATCTCACGCTTTTTATATATTTATTACCTAATCGTCTCTCCACCTTCTGTATTCTCGACGTTAATGTATTGCATCTGACGTTCGATATTCTCAACATCAATGGATTATTAACAAAACTTTCCACAATCATCTGCATTTAACTCTTATTATAACAAAAACGAAACAATAATAACACATTCACTCACAAAACTAAGGTAATCAATACTATCTTAACGAAACAGTCTTTTATGTTTTGACATAAACCCCTCTTTAAGATCAAATATTTACAAGATTTTTTACTGTATACAAAGACTGTTCTTAGTTCATATACAAAGTCTGTTCCAACATTTGCATTTCCTTTATCTGTCTCTCCTAACATAGGGTCTCCAGTAGGGCTTCTCCTTTAAAGAACCCATCTTCTTCATCTTGACCTTGTGTTGTCTGAGGTCTGTGTTTCTTAATCTACTTGTATGCTGATA
>NW_013669009.1:1089-5086 GCF_000517525.1 Limulus polyphemus
CCTTTATCTGTCTCTCCTAACATAGGGTCTCCAGTAGGGCTTCTCCTTTAAAGAACCCATCTTCTTCATCTTGACCTTGTGTTGTCTGAGGTCTGTGTTTCTTAATCTACTTGTATGCTGATACAGTAGATTTTGTTCCTCTTCCTATCAGTCAATTTGACACTCATTTTAACGTCCTTGTACATAGTGCCCTTGGGCATAGTAGGTTATTATCTTCTATAATGAAATCACTGTCTTCAAATTCTGATTCTATGACAGTCACACCTGTTATGTCCATTTGTACATCAATCACTGCACCCGCTAAGTCTTCTTCTCTCCCAAAATACTTCATCAAGAGATTGGAATGATGGATCTTGGTCTTCATATTCACCTTGTAATCCATTCTGTTGATTAGTTCCTGTACTTCAAAAGGTCCTTTCCGTTGCAGGGTGAGTTATTGTGGTATGAGGGCAGGAGAACTAAAACAATTTGTCCGACCTTAAAATGTCAATCCTTTACCTTCTTGTCATACAAATGCTTCTGACTACCTTGAGCTGCATACAAACTTTTTTGAGCGAGTTAACAGGTCTCCTCCAGTCAGTTTCTGAGGTCTAACACATACTGGTATTTGTTCCTTACTTCTGACTCTTCTTCTCCCGTCCATAGCTCTTTCAAAATTTGCATTCGACCTTGTACAGTAATTCGAAGGGTGAAAATCTTGTACTTGGTTGTGGAACTTCTTGATAAGCGATTAATACTGCCTGCAAGTACCTGTCCCAGTCATGTGGTCTCTCTTGGCATATCTTCTTTAGCATACTCTTTAAAACTCCATTGACTCGCTCGCAAAGTCTATTACTTTTAGGATTGTACGAAGTGGTAAAGAGTTGCTGAGTACTGATGAGTCTGCACTCTTTATCATCAGTTCTAAAGTACAGTGGGTCCCTCTAGCACTCAGGATTTCTCTTGGAAAGCCTACTCTGCAAAATATCTCTATGGGGGCTTCTGCTTCTCTCTCTGTCTCTATTTTCACCAGTGCTATTGCTTCCAGATAACATGTCACATAGTCGACTACTGTCAGAACATACCAGTTGCCTTTGTCAGACACAGGCACTAGTGGCCCGATCAAGTCCACAGCTACTCTGCAGAATGGTTCTTCTATGAGAGGCATCTCTCCCAATGGCACTTTGGCTACCTTCCCTCTAGGTATTGTCGTTAGGCAGATGTCATATGACCTGCAGAATCTACCCACATCTCCAATTACTCCCGGCCAATGGAAATTACTGGTGATTCTCTCTGCCATTTTCTTTGTTCTTAGGTGTCCTTCCACAATTGATTCATGAGCCAACTTCATCACTTACGTCTGGTATTCTGTTGGTACTATGATCTTTTTAGCTTCCCCAGTATAACTGACTCAATACATTCAGTATAGAACTTCCTTCCAGTCCTCTATTCTGTAAGTATTTTTCCCCTTTGTTTTGTGCTCGACTTGTTTCCGGGCTTTGTCCCAAAGTTTCTGCAGTTTCTTCTATGCTTCCTTCAGTTCCTGCAAACCTAAATTCGGGATATCGCGTTTTGACACTTGCAGGGGCTTAATGTATTGTTTGCTCTTCTTTTCTTGAGCTCTAGTAGTGACTGCAGATGCTTCATCAATGTTCTTTCTATCTAGTTCCTCAAATTTTTTACTATCTGGTATGTTTCCTATCACTAAGTCATGTATTGGTTCCTTGATACACATGGCCTCAAGGTCTCCTATATAATATGGAGTATCCACTTTTTTTTGCTGTGGGGAAGTTTCTTACTGTCTCATCAATTAGCACACACAAGCATACCTTGCCTGTTGTCTGATCATCGGATACTATACTGGTTCTCACTGCTGCACTACTGCACCTAATGTCTCGTAAATTGTTTGTTTGTTTGTAATTAAGCACAAAGCTACATAATGGGCTATCTGTGCTCTGCCCACCACGGGTATTGAAACCAGGATTCTAGCATTTTAAGTCCACAGACATACTGCTGAGCCACTGTGGGCATCTCATAGATCCTTCACTTTCTTATACCCAACACAGACTTTATATACTGGCATATTATAATTTGTTGGCACCTCTTGATATTTGTCACTTGCTCCCATCACTATTGGCACTCTTGATCCGTTTGTTAATTTGAGCCAATCATTGGTCGGGCACACATCAATCATGCTTTCTTGTATTAAATTTGACAAGTATTCTTGATTCTCTTTCTTCTGGCAGCAGCATCCATAGTGCCAGTCACTCTTTATTCTTGTTTCTTACCAGCACTGTCTTTGTTAATGCTGCTTTATGTTGAGGTTTCTGCTGTTGTTTGCTGGTACTGTACTTGCACTCTTTTGCAATGTGCCCCATTTTATAACAAACATAACAAATCTTCTCCCTTCTGTCTATTAACCTCCAGTCACGTTTGATAAACTCCTGCTTCTGGTCAACCATTACTGGTTTCAAATTTAACTGCAAATTATTGGACTTGTCAGTCATACTAACTCCATGGGCTTCCATATACTGTTCTGCCAACTTGATCATCTTGTCTACATCTTTTGGTGCTCTCTCCTTTCGGAACATTGACATGTCAGTTGGACATGGTCATGAACTGTCCATGTAATAATAGGTCTGCCAGTCCCTCAAAACTATTTTCACACATGGCCAGGTCAGTCCATCTGGTGAAATATCACTGACGACATACTACAACTGAAATACGGTTTATCCAGTGTCTGGTTCAACTCCTCTGAATTTCTGACTAAAACCTTCTTCAGTAAGTTCATATCGTTTCAGTAACGCTACCTTTAATTTGTTCTAATCCATGGCATCTTCTGACATATTGCCTGCATATACTTGTAGGCCTTTTCCTGTGAGAAGTGGGCTGAGACAGACTGCCCAGTCGCCTTTGTCCCAGTTCTGACTTTGGGTGAATCTTTCATATTGTTACGACAGTGGAAGTCACGTGACGTTGGTAACACGTAATGATTATCTGGAAGATTCGCGAAAAACGCTAGTGCGTGCTATGCACGCGTTTGTGTTATTACAGCAGAGTCAAGTGACTCTGGTAGCACGTGATGAGTGTCTAAAATATTCTCGAAGAGGCTACGCAAGCGGTATTATCGTATATAAGTGCGCTAGACAAGAGAGAGAGAGAGGGGGTGGGGAACCAAGGACAGCAGTTACGAGGATAACAGATACAGAGATCGGAACTATAGTTGCTGACAGGCGGAGATAGAGACGGACAATTGAGTCAAGCGCGGTAGCAAAGTGAGTGAATTGTTGTGAATTATAGCGTGTGTTAAGTTAAAGTAACTGTGGAAATTAAGTGTATTGCAAAGTTGTACTGAGGAAGAATAAACTAGTTTTATTTAAGAAAGGACTTGTATCGCAGAAAAATTAACAAACGAAAATACAGAGACGTAACAATATCTCTCCAGGATAGCATTCATGTCATCTTTAAGTTCATCAAATTTGGGCAGTTTGGGTCGGCGAGCCCTGACTCTATTGTCATTCTTGAGCCCTTCTTTTTTTGGTTTGGTGAGTTTTGCTATCTCAAATTGTGCTCATATTCTTTCTATTTCTAGTCTCTCCTCTCTCTCTTTTTCTTCTTTCTCAATTTGTATTCTCATTCTCTCTATTTCTAGTTTCTGCTCTCTCAATGTGTCTCTTCTGTTGCGGTTCTTCTCTTTTCAGGTTTTGTTGTTGTTTTACAAACTCTCGTAGTTCACTGTATTTTAACTCAAGTTGAGATCCTCTTTTTTACCCATTTATCAAAATCTGTTGACATGGTTATATAGCGTAATTTAAATCTCTACACTATTTTTGTTACTACTACAGTTGTGCGTATATAGATAGGCCTACTTATTTCCGCTGTTGTTCGCGTTTTCTTCTATCGCCATTTACCACTGTATAGTCCTGGCTGTAGCTCGCCAACTTCAGAATTTTAAAATATTGTTACGTCTCCGTTTGTTAATTGATTTTTCCGTAACTTCGTTCGGACGAAACTTTAA
>NW_013669009.1:5858-14307 GCF_000517525.1 Limulus polyphemus
TGTCCACCTTCTATATTCTCGACGTCAATGTATTTGCACGTGACGTTCAATGTTCTCAACGTCAATGAATTATTAACAAAACTTCCTACAATCATCTGCTTATAACTTTTATTATAACAAACACTAAACAATAATAAAACATTCACTCACAAAACTAACTTAATCGATACTATCTGAACGAAACAGTCTTTTTATATCATGACAATATGTATTTCATGATTAGTTGAACATTTTTCTAAATTTATGCATTGCATCTCTTCCTTTAAGTACTTTAGTCTGTGTATTTAATTTACGTTTCACAAAACCTGGTAAAAATAAATTAAATAGAGACTAATTTTCTATTGTTAAATTACAAATATGTATGTAAATATTATAATTCATGTTGAAAAATAAAAGACAACCAGTTTGACGTTTCAACTTTATTATTATTTCCAATGAACGATTTCGCCTTTTCTTTTTCTTTCTTTTTTTTTTAAAGCTATATAGCACAATATTCATTTTAGGCATTATGAGAAAAATTTCGATGTATCCTTTCAAAAGTTATTATTATATTTATTGTTTTTCTCGGGATCACTGACCGGAACTCAAATACAAACCAAGAGCAGATGATTTTGAGGCTCTAATTTCTAAACCTTTGCAGCAATTTCACTTGCGATCACTTCGTTTTTTAAAAAACAACAACAACAAACAACACATTAGTTTTAACAAATTAACGAACCAACCAGCATGTCAGTGTTATTTATTTAATGATTTTTACATATTTCAATAATAATAATAGTTCTACGATTAAACTCAATCATATAATCTAATTCTCATAGTCAAGAGGTAAAATACATTTCTAAGTTCCTACTAACCGTCACATGTCTATGATGTAATTATAGTGAAGTTTTGTTTCTGAAATCCGACGTTCGAGTTGGCAGTAGGGGAACGAAGCAGAAATATAGTACTTCGTAGATTTCGCAAATGTAATAAAGTAGTTCTATTTAAAATTACGTTTTCTTTTCTCTAATAAACGTAAAAATAGTTCTACAGAAACATACCAAGATTTAATGTTAAAAAGCAGTTTTTGCACAATCTTTATAAAAAAAAAGAACAGTAATAAATTGATATCAAATAAAAACTGGAAAGCGGATGCTATTGTTTTAAGAAGGGTGTAAATCGGCTCGATTTCGAGGGTGGTGAAGGGAGGTTGTGTGTACGTAACGCAGGACACAGTATAATACTAAACTGATTTTATTATCAGTGTGTTTAATTTTTTCATTAAAATTGTTCGATCAACGAATAAGCTAATTATGTAAGTAGATAAAATTTTATAAATTTTGAACTGAATTTAAGAAAATAGCATCCTTAAAAGCCGTTTTTGCAGTAAGTTACAAGAGTGAAAAGGAAATGATGATTGTTGTTAACTTACAAGTTGCATGTATTTGTAATACTAATAGAAAATGTTTCCCCAATCTTCGTCTTACGGACCTGTATGATCTCGCAGTCTAATACTGCTATTAGTAATATATTAGTGATAATAGTACCACTTATTAGTAATACTATACTCCTTGTTAATAATGTATTTAGTGAGTCTTTTATGAATGTTCAGTGTCAGTATATCATATTTGTCTCATGAGTACATTCTACAAATACAATATGATTCAAACAGCTTAGAAATTAGAAGTTAAAAATGATAAAGTTTATAAATTTATTCTTTTTGTATTTATAAGTTTAACGAACCTTCAACAGTTACAGTTTAAGATGAATTCAAACTGTGTTAGATACCCAGAACCTCCCTAGTACAAGTACTAATAGAAGTAGAATAGGTATTAACTCAATAAATAGATAAAAGTGAAATGCATAAAAATACCTTGTTTTGGGGTGGTTGTACTTAAAGAATAAGATATTTTTATTACTTAAAATATTTCAACTGTTGTAGATTCGAACATTAGCCTGTTTAGTTTTGAGATATATGCAGGAGAAATTATGAGAAACTATATAATTTTGGCAACAAGAGATCATTTGCATCTTCAAGGCTGTTTTTGCACACCCACTCTTGAGAAAAAGTAAAAACTTGCCCTTTATTTTTCAAGAAGTTAGTACTTCCTCCTTTGAACTCTTGTAAAGTGACAACCTCAAATACAACTGATAGCAACTCATTCCTTATATAAGCCAGGCACCCCGTTAGAAACATTATGTTAACTAGAGTGGAACTTAGTCAGTATTTTCCTCATCTTAAATTAGTGTCCTCTCATTTCTGTTGTCTTCAGAACACACCATAAAAAATCAAAAGGTCTTTATCCTTTTGATCCCTTGGATAATCTTGTAAACTTCAGTAATATCACCTGTTACCCATCTCTTCTCAAGAGAAAATAACTTAAGAGATATTAACCAAACTATAAGATAACCCTTACATCTCTAGAATAATCCTAGTAGCCCTCCTCTGAGCTCTTTTTCTAGTTAGCCAATATCCTTTTCTAGATAGGAAGACCAAACTATGCTATTTCAAGTGAAATCTGACTAGTGATTTGCATGACAAGATAACTACATTTTTGACTCCTATTAAAGGTATCTATAAATACATCTTAGAATTATATTAGTTTTGCTACTACCAACAGATTACTGCCTTGATGGCTTGAGTGAACTATCTACACTGGATAAAGATCCTTTTCTTTATATCACGCTATTGAGTTGGTTCCATCCTATGTTAAATGTTTGATTCAAATTATGGTATCTTGGATGCACTATCTTGTACTTGCTATAATTAAAGGTCATTTGACAAACATTTTTTCAACTAACCAATTTATCAGTTCATTCTGAAGTACTCCAACATTGTCAATGCAGCTAGAAATACCCAGGAGTTTGATAAGCTGCCATACAGAAGATCAGCTAGGAAAATCACATCAGTAGCAGTTGGAGAAAGACTAGTTAATTGTGTTGTAAGGTTGTTGGATAAGATAAATTGAAAGATTATTATTAATAATTTTCAATCAAACTGGACCCTTGTAATTAGTACAGTACCTCAGGGGCCAGTGCTTTGGCCTTTGCTTTTTATTAACATGTTCATTGCTGCATAATAAGTTAAATATAAATAAAATTAAACATTCAAGATGTGCCAAGGTGTAATCACAGTGTCTCAAACTCGTATGCCACAAGAGAAATTTGGCTTTGAAACATAATTGTCTGTGACCCAACAGTGGAGCACATGGCAGTGAACATGTTAATTACATTAATGATATCAACATATTTAAGGACAAGAGACCCTTTTGGCCATCAAGGTTATTCAATCCAACTAAAGAAACTCAAAACAAGCCCTTATCATTTAAATATTTATCAAGCCTTCCTTTAAACTTTCTTAAATTTGCTGCATCCACTATATCTGAAGGCAACCCATTTTAAAGATCAACCACTCTGTTAGAAAAGAAAAACTGTTTTAGCCAAGTTTGACTCGTATCCTGCCAAAAGTCATTTTTTGTCCCTGGTCCTAACATTCTTACCATTAAATATTTAAAAAATATGATGCATCAACACTATCAATTCCTTTATGAATCTTAAACATCTCAATCAGATCCCCTCTAACATTTTCAATTGAAACAATTTCCGAAATCTTAACTTGTCCTTATATGACAACTTTTCAATCCCATATATTATCCTAATAGCTCACCTTTGAACCCTGTCCAACAATTCATTGTCCTTATTAAGGTGAAGAGCTCAAAACTTAACAGAATACCCCACATGAGGCTTAACCAGTGACCTATACAATGAAATTATAATCTCTTTAAACTAGTATCGAATATTTCTGTAGATACGACCTAAAATTCAATTTGTCCTACCACTAGCAATATCACATTGCAACATCCATCAAAACACAGAGCTACTTTTCTTTCATAACATTTTTAAAGTTATTCATATCAAAATTATACTTATAATTTAAACTATGGTAACACATGCATTAAGTTGCAGCTATTATATTCCAGAGTGATCTGCTGTTTCTTTATCTAACACACCAAATAATGTAAATCATAAAGCAGCAGCCTCCTCACAACCAGCAACACCCAAAACCTTAATATCACCAAAATTTAAGCAATTTAGTGAAATTTTTTTATCCATGTCATCCTCATCTACATAAACAGTAACACCTTAAAAGAATGTCAAATAATTAATGTTGCAAGATTTTACCCTAATTAAACCACGTTGACTATCCAACAGAATATTTAACTTTGTTAAATGGATTTGAAAATGATATTTTATCAGTCTCTCAGAAATTTTTCTCACCACTGATATAAGACCAACAGACCTATAATTACCTGGACATTTTTTATCATCTATTTTGAAAGGAGGAGTTTCACTAACCAACTTCAAATCTTCTGGCACCTTCCCACTATTCAAGGACTTACAAAAATGTTAGCAAGTGGCTCATATAACCAATCCTTAATCTCCTTCAAAACACTTGGGGAAATATTATGTGGTTTAGGAGCCATAGTATTCTTTAAACTTCCAGATTATTTCTTAACAAACTCAAAATTTATGTGATTATCTTGTTTGATCATGTTTTCATCTACCAACTGTTCAGGATGAAGAATATTACTTTTAACTCTCACTTTTCAGAATGAGTAATAGTAAATTGTAAGACTGATTTGTCTTCAAGCTCACTGAAATGACCTGAATAAAACTGTTGCACTGGAAAAATAAGTATCAACCATCATTTTTGTTTATTGTCGATCAGTGTGTGTATTTGTTACAAGCTGCTGGGAAAGATCCGTGAAATACTAGATACCCGGCCAGTACATAATTTAAATATTGATAAGCTTCTAATATGATAATTTATATATATATAAATTATTTGTGATAATATAATCTTTTTGAAATTATCATTAGTATTGTTATCATCATCATTATTATTGTTTTTGTAGCTGATAAGTGTTCAAATTTTTGGATTTCTGGGCATTTAATATTTTAAAGATTATTCCTGGCACCAAAGTATATATAGCCACTGTGATCAAAGAGACCTAATAATCTTTGTGGTTTTAAAAAGTTTGACTATTAACTTTTTGACTTTTCATAAAATGACACAATACAAGAAAGTCCACATATTTAAGAGTTAATACATAACAGGTCCCTAAACAAAGCAGTTTGTGGTGTTTGTCTCATAAACCATAGACAAGAATTTTTAGTATGCCCTAGCATATCGTGCATATACATTGATGTAGGTTTGTTTGCAGCCATCGCCAGGTTCATTTTTTATTTTGTCTCATATTACATCTCAGTTTCCTCTTTAAATTAAGCTGAGCATTTTGTAAGATTTAAAATAGGCGTAGGCAGTTTCTACACATATTAGTGAATCCATCTAATTTGTGGTGTATTGTATGTTTCACAATTTCAAGCACTAGATGATTAATTATTAATGGATGCTATACAGTAAAGCACATCATTTCATTTCCAGAAATAACCATGAAAAGTGGAGGAAACAACAGCAATTTCCTCTCTAGAAACACTTATAATGATTATGTAATATAATTTTACTACATGCATATAAAAGTGTAAAAATACTGCATCATGATTATGTTGTAAGAGATGCATGTTTTGTAAGAACATTAAGTAACATTTCCTAAATTATTTTCATTTCAAAAGGTTGGATATTGCAAAATTAGTGACATATTAACATTTTTTTCATTAAGTCTTGTTTATAGAAATTGTAAATCAAACTATGTTTGTGCTTTGTTTCTGAAATACAAGCTCTAAGTTTAATACAAATACATAACAAATAATTTACTATTATTCCACACTGTGAGAGTTCTTGAAACTTTCATTTTGAATTTTAAAAATATTTGGGTTGAAACAACCCATGTAAGGAACTAAAGGGTGAAATAAGCTATGCAAGGAAAGTGAAACAGACACCACATACACTGTTATTTGTATGTTACTTTGATAGAACAAACTAGTTTAAAAAGCTCTTTCTAAATGCTAAAATGCTAATACTCATTGCACAAAATTCACAGTATATATATTCAGGAACTACAGTAAAAGACTGACATTTCTCTGTGGCTGTACGGCTTAAAACAAAATATGTTTGTAATAATAAAGTGGACTTAAAACCTCTATTTTTAGATTCAGACTTAAAAGATTCAATATTGTAAACCAATAATTAAAGTCATACATTTAATAAGTTGCCAAAAATACACTTAGCACAAGTAGCAGTTGTTGTATACTTCTGAGCAAGTCAAAATGTTTTGGCTCTCATTAAAAACAAAAATTAAGTTTTTGTTAAAAATTCTTGTTAATTATTTTTTATTCATAGTTCACAGTTTTTTCTGAATTTATATTGATTTTTGTTATTTTTACCTCAGAAATTATTCTTAAAATTCTTACACATAAACTATTTGCAAAAACTTTACATTTCTAAGTAACTGACTTGTGCAATTTATTGAGTAAAATATTGTTAGAGAAATTAGTTTTTTTATGTACCTAAAAACATGTTGTAGCCCCCCTGTGGTGCATTTGTAAAGTCTTGGGCCTTATAGCACTAAAAATCAGGTTGTGATACTTGCAATGGGCAGATCCCAAATGTGCTTTAGAGGCCAGTATATTTCAAGAACTTAAGAGGTGAACTGACAGTTACCTCCTGTAAATGAAAGAACAAAGCAGCTGCAAGCATTTAGATCTACATTTCTCAGACCTTTAGTAAAAGCCATCCTCTATGGAACTAGCTTCCACTAGTTGTCCATATTCTCAGATTTTGAAGATTTGTTCTAGAATGACTTTTTTCTTCTTTTTTTTTAAACAGTCAATCACATTATTATATATGTATGTATTCCTAGTATTACTTGGATAAGCCAGATATTAACTATATGTATATGTATGTATTTTTCTGATTTTGAATAGGTAAATTGTTTTGTTAACATATGTAACAGTAGCTTCTGTTTCTACTCTAAAGTAGATTTTAACTGAGTTTGTGCAACACTATCACTTCTTGCTATTTTAAAAATATTATGATTTTTTGAAATTTGTTTTCTCATTTTTCATACTCTTCACCTTTTATACATCTTCATCAGTATTTTGTCTAAACTTTCCCAGAAATGTTGTGAGATTGATTTTGTTACACACAGATTTATATCAGGCATATTTCAAATATGTAATGAATGATGCACCATTAGTAACAAGTTATTCTAGTACAGGGCTCAAAATTAATGTTAGGCCATTAGCTCCAGACTAGAAACTTACCATTGAGCTTGTAGATTTAATGGTTTGAGAATTCTGATTAGTTAGTGAAAGTTTCAGTAAACCGGTTAAGCTCTGTAGTATGTGTGCAGGAATGGATTGAGGGTAGTCTATGATAAGGTGTCTACTTAAGGATAGTCTTGCACTGGTAACAATATCTTATAATGATTGAATATATGGTAAGTTGGCATAGATTTTATGATTATTTTGTTACTTTTTTATTTTTATTTTTTGAAACTAATTTTTTCACACTAAATGGAATGGCTAGTAAGAGTATTTCAGCATGTGCTTCATTGCTATTTCAGAGTAGGGACAGAAGCTACTGTTACATATGTTAACAAAATGTAATAGAATTTGTTTAGAAATAATCATATTGAGGACTCTTATGTTATAAATCTAGACTACTGGTTTTCTTGTGAGTTTATCAAATGATGCAGGGAAATATCAGTTTTTATTTTTATCTTTGATTATACTTCATATTTACTATAAACAAAAACCATAAAATTTTTGCATATGTTTTTTTTTTTGGATAACAGTATCCATGTATTATATTTTGACAGTTATATTTAGTTTCTCTTTTATTTAATTTAAGATGCTATTTTATTGTAAATGAGTGTCCTGTTTTCAGAGAAATGCAAGTCAGTAAATTATGATGATAAATAGCATCAAGCCATTGCCAAGGGCATTCAAGAGGTCATTTTCCTCTTCTTCACCCTCAATCTGATTGGACTTTATGGAGTAACGAATGGTCAGCACAAATATCGATGAAGAATTACAGTGTAATATTTAAAGATATACTTTGTGCAAATTCATAAAAAAAAATTAATATATCAGCATAATAATGCACAAGTGATTAAAGAACTAACAAAACATCAAGCTTCTCATTGCAATAGTGACTAGCTGAGCCTGTCATGACTAGTTGGGTTTCTTTAATCATATGTGTTGTTATTATTATGCTGATGTTTTATTATTATTTATTACAGTTTATAATGCAATGGCACTTGTATATTTATATCAAAGCTGAAACTGGAGTCTTATGAATAAAGAAAAATTAACATTATTTGAAAATATGATTAATTAGAAATGTGAAACTGCTTATAGGATGAAAATAATTTCATTTACCCATCATTGCCTTTTATGTCAGATACTCATTCTTAAGATTATACAAATTATAAGAAAAAAATAACATTCATATATGAAAATATATTTTTTTTCTTATTTATTTAAAACTTAAATTTTTTACGTTTTA
>NW_013669009.1:14373-18455 GCF_000517525.1 Limulus polyphemus
CTAAAATTAATAAAGTAAAAAATAACATTCTATATATTAGTAAAATTATTATTTTTTTTTCTTAAATTTTCTTAAAAAATTATCTTTTTTAAGCTGTATCAGATGCCAATATAAATTAAAAGTATTGGCTATACAAGTGTGTGATGTATTTAGGGCTATTTTTAATTATGTAGAATATTTATTGCATCTAATTCCATTTTGCCCCTGCAGAGTTTGTTACTGTAGCAGTTTCTAGTTTAAGTAAAAAGGACTTGAGATTGTGTTAGTAATTAATAACTGTATCTTATAGCATGTATTGAAAGCCAACTGTATGAGTAATGTTCTGTTTGTAAAGTTGGGACTAACATTTGAAACCATTAATTTGACTCCCAGTGTGATGAGTCGAATTAATGGTTTCCTGTTAAGTTTCATATTGATACGGAATGATTATGTTACACAATAAGAACCAAAATTCAGTTATGATTATAGCTATTGTGAATATACTTTTAAGAGTGAACACATGTTAGAAGTAATCAGAGCTGGGAGTACACATGCAGCATTTTGTGTATGTAGATTTTTGGGTTTGAATTTGGTTATGATTTTTTAGCATCCTGCTGTGTGCTGAACTATTTATTTAGAGGTAAAAGTATTTAATATACCATTAACATAATGAAAATACAAGTTTTTAAGCAAATTTACCTCCTTACAGATATTACATGTAATATAAGCTCTTGTTGAATTTGAATACATACAGTAGTAGTTTTAAAAAAATGTCATTGTGTAAATGTAAATTATTTATTTTAGATTTCTATCTATACATCCACACATATATGGCTGGGTTTGAGACAGTGATATGTTAATCTTGTAAGAAAAGACTACAAGCAGTAGTGCTCATATTTAATCCTTTTGAAGAAACCATACAAATTATTGATTAGAAGGTTGCAGCATATACTTTTGACAAATACAATTGTAATAAAAAATTAATAGTTTAAATATGGGTGTGAAGTTTTCATTAAAAGTTGGTAAGTTATTTGAATGGCTACGTGAGATGACTTTTAATCACAATATCATAAAGATTCACTAGTGGACAAAACAGTATAACTTGGGATATCACTTAAAGCATCTGCCTAATCCTAATGCCACAGGTATCCTTTACTGTGCATGTCACAAAGTTTTAGTGTCTCACATTCAAAATTTTATTAATCTACTTTTTGTTTATGTTATATCAATTAGTGTAGCATAAACTCTTAGCTAATAATCCATATTTTAATAGTATATAAGTTTTAAGTTCTTAATTCTATAAGGTAATATTTAAAAAAATCCTGAATTACCCCTAGTGTGACACACATGACACATTTTCTCTTGGTATATTCACTTCTCTATTTTATTGGGTAATGTAATTCAATAGCATAAAGTGAGTTGCATGTTACCCATGATGTACAACTCATAATGGAGGAATAGTAGTTAGACACAGTTCAAAGGGCAATAAAATATAATTATAAACAGATGTATACTGTTACAAGCTTAAAGCTACATAGGATGAATTAATGCAATTTCATGTTACAATTTGAAATCATTCCCAAAATAAAAATAGGGTAATTTAGATATATTTTTTTGGTGGTTACGAGGTTGATCAAATTGACCCATCCCATATAGAGATAGGGTAGAGAAAATAACAGATAAACTATACAGTTTTACTGAAAAAAATTTAAATTCTTAGGGTGATATATACCTCTTTCTTTTGAGTCAAGATTTCAAGGCGGTACGGTGTGTCTTTAGTCTGCTTGAAATTTAATATTTTTTTTAGACTGAAATAAAGCTTAGTTACTAAGCTTGATAAATTATAGTGGACTTCTATGGTATTGATATATAATTTATGATTTTTTAGTTATTCAACTGTATATATAAAACCTAAAAAAATTATTTTGTTTCATATCCTCCACCTGCAAAATTTTAAAAAGGCTTAGCAAGCTACGACAAGCAGCAACCAAGTACAAAGGTCGTAACTAGGAAAGGTAATTGTTCGCTTTACTTCTATGTTTTAAGAAAAATAAGTTTAAGAACTTATTTCTAAATAGCACTAATCTATATACATACATAATGTATAATAATTGAAATGGGACTATTTTACAAAATACTAGTCTACTAAAACACAGCCAAGATAAGTCACTTTGTAGTGACTAAAGGTCCGTTATATATATTATTGGATACAGTAACATGAGTGCACATGTGGCACATCATCGTACTTTTGTATTTTTAGCCAGGCACGGCTGAAAGGTCAATATACTATAAATAATGAATATATATAAACGTATAATGTAATAAGATTTAAGCTGTTTAGTCTAAACATTTATGTTTTCATGTTATAATCTGTTATGCCTTATTCTAGAATGAAAAAGGCATAACTTATATTTATTTCCTAATTTTTTATGGTGGTTACGAGATCGGTCAAATCTACTGAACCCGTATAGAGATTAATTACTGAAAATAACAAATAAAATATAAAGTTTTTTCTTAAGAAAGGTTTGATAACTTTCTGGACATTATAAAGATTTCACATGTGAAATTTGAAAATTTTCTGATGCATAAAGTATTTTTAATCTTAAAATGAAAATTACTTTGCATGTTTGATAGGCAACATGTGAAAAGAAAAAAAAGTTATGAGAAAAACATTGCTTAGCAATCCCTATGACTTAATAAAAAATTAGATATTTTGTATATGAAAGCATTGCAATGTTTACTGATAATCTGCCAAATTTCGTTAACATATGTTTACTAATTTAAAAGTTATAGCAAGAAAACTATAACAAGCACAAAATGGTTACAAGGTCGGTCTCAGGGACTGAGCCCATGCCGAAAGAGTTAAGGTATTTTACAATAATTCGTTTTTGTAATATTAAGAATAATATAAAATACTTATACTTTGTACAGTTAAGTATCAAATATTTAAGAATTTATTTGGAAGTGTTTATATATATATAACTTATATATCATAATACTGTTATTGGTCCTGGTTGTCACCTTATTGTCATAATGGATAATGTCTGTGGTAATAGCACCCAAATGCATTGGGGACATCCCAACTATCAGACCATTTCCAAATGCCGATGTCAAACTAGTTAGCCGTCATGGAAAAAAAATAAAAAATCATCAATCAAATAAGGGTACAAAGCTGAATGCTTACACCCACAGCGTCTCAGCTTCTACTGCCTTTCACTGTCTATAGTCAGTTGTGGGAAGGCAGCCACCCTTAAATTTCTTAAAGTAGAAATGAATCCCAACCTCCACCCTTACAATAGATATTAAATAGAACTATACACCCTACCTTAAAAGTTCATTTCTAGTTCTAACTCCCAACTTCCTCCTTTCTCCTGGAGATTTATTCAAGTATAACATGGGAATGCCAAGACAAGCCCAGCTACTGGTTTTACTGAATAAAATTATTAGAAAAATTATTATTAGCTACTTATAAGCTAAAATAACTAACTCTCTCAATATTTTATTTATAAGATATTTTCCTTAATCTATAGTTTAGTTTCTAAAATATTTTTGTATTTATTAAAAAATAAAGTAATGTATTTATTTAATTGCCTCTCTCTTTAGCCAATATCTTTCAATTCATTTTTTAATAATAAAACATTATCCATAAAAAATTTTTAGTTATTACATACTATTAAGAACCATTTTATTTGAGATATAATACTACCTTTTTAGATGTGGGTAGACCAAGAATGGGAAAATTAAATTATCTTCTTTTATCAAAAATAATCAACTGTACTGTACCTTCTATAAAAGTAATGTCCAAATTTAAATAATTAGCATGGATCTCATTATTATTATTACTTCTTTTTATTGTAAGTTCTGTTTGATATATTAGGTTTGGTGTAAAATTCATATTATTTGTAGATATTAAATCCTCTATGTAAAATAAAGTGTACATGTATAAGTTAGGATTTAAAGTCTGCTTCATACATAGTTTTCATAACAGAACAGATACAGATTGGCCATATTTGAAAAGAAGTTTGTTAAACAATATAACTGTTATAAATACAGAAATGGAGTATATTTTTACATTGAATTCTAGTAAATTTAAATTTGGGTAT
>NW_013669009.1:18745-34059 GCF_000517525.1 Limulus polyphemus
ATTTCACAGGATTTTTATGCAATTTTGGAAATGCACATAAAAATGGTAAATTCGTAGAAGAATATTCTATATGGATATTCCATTTTTTAACAGCCTTCTTTAAATTAGTAATAACATTATTTTTCTTGAAAGTACTTTTATTAAAAGTATTTGTGGTATTAATTTCATTAAGTAAAATTTGTGCATTTAAGTTTTTACGCACAAAACCAAAATTACAACCAGTTTTATCAATCAGGGTAATAACAAATTATTTTTCAATTTATTTTATTTTAATCAATTAGTAAGCTATTTATTTATTTATATAATGTACACACACATATATATATATATATATATATATATACATAATAAAAGTTGTGTGTGTTTTCATATGTGGGAGTGTTTTTGAAGGTGCGATCATATACTGTCACCATCAAAATTATTTTTACCTTCTGAATCCTCAATGGATAATTACAATTTTTGATGCTCTATACTTTTTTACTTAGTGTAATTCCAAAATGCTTCTAAATCTAGTGTACACATACTGCAGTGAAGCTTCCTTGTTTTTTAACTCTGTACTATAACTCCTAAGATATTATAATTAAAGTGCAGTGTAATAACTTAATTAAAGATGTTTATAATAGAGTTTACAACTTAAATCTGTATTAATCTGGGTGAGTTACTAAAAATATTAAAGCCAAAAAAAAAACACAAACTGTACTTTGAGCTATTTAATATTTCATGTGGTTAAGAAAATAATGAAAAATATCATAAGGGACGAAAATTGCAAAAAATAATGATTCTTTTATACCTCACTTAACATTTAAGTTAAATTATTATTTAAGGCTTCTGCAAGACTTTCTTTTCCACTAATTGTTTGTCGGTACATATTTGTCAAAATTTAAAGAATATTTTGTTAATTTTTGTATTGGATGTCTAAAAGGAATAATATATAAATTTATCTGGAATGTTACACCACTTATTAGAATTCTTGAGGTGTACCAATATTTGAGATCTACTATAAATCAGTTTTAATGTTATGAAATGGGTTAATAATATGATGCAAAGGAGTTAACATAGTAAATATTATTGAACCAACTTCTTAAATATTGATTTGTTGGGCTTAATACCCAATCTCACATTGCTTTATATCCTTTATTTCTTTTATCCTGATTTGTAATTAACAGTAATCATTTTATAAACTAATTTTTATTAGTTACCAATTTTTGATTGTGTAAAAATATGGATATGATTTTTGATTTGGATTGGTATTTAACTGTATTAGTAAAAGAACATTTGGGGAAAGCATGCAATTTAATTTAAAAAAAAAATACATTAAACACCATAATATTAAAGAAATTGTTTTTAATTAAATGTTTTTGAGAAGCATTCCCATGTTTTATGCTTTTCTAACTATAAAAATAAGTGGTAATGAAGGTTTTCATAATTGAGAGGAAACTATTCATGATGAATGAATTTTATTACACCTTTCAAGCTCTGCTCTGGTAAGTCTTCTGATTTACAATACTAAAAAAAATGCACACATGCTCTGCTATTATTCATTTTGTTCTGATCATCTTATTTTCATTTCTTAAAATTAACATTGCTATAAAAGAAAAACATAACAGTATGCTGTTCAAGTCTTGAAAAATTAAGAAATTAATAATAATTTATCTTATGAAGTTTTTTTTAATTATACAAAATAAAATGGTGAGAATGTTTATAAAATTATTTCACATGCTTCATTTTTTTTAGTAAACATCATTCAGTTCCTCTAAAATTGAACCAAACATGTAACACTAATTATAATATAATAATTTTTGTTCATTATGTATGGTAGACAAATAATTTATATCTTTAATAGGAAGAGTTGTCACCTATCTTCTTAGTTTGAGGTCAGATATTTGTCAAGTTCATGAAAGCTTTATAAATTTGGGGATCTTGAGTGTGCTAGTAAGAACTTAATACTTTATTTTCAATACAAATTATACCATTTTAAAGAAGTTTTATTGAGAGATTAATTTTGAACAAAAGTTTCAGGAGTAACAAATTAGTAAAAATTGGAAGCACCTGTACTTTTATAATAAAATCCATAATATCTGTTGTATACTGTTTATTATTTATATGCTCAGTATAGAGATTTAAGATTATGGGCTTAATGACAAGGTAATGAAAGTTTTAGTTTTCCATATCTATTTCAAGTTTTAAAAAATGTTTAATTTTCATGAGATTCTTATTCTGGTAAATTTTGTGCTTATATGCTTGTACAAATGTAGCTTAATGAAAAAAAAAGTGTTCTTCACATTTAAAAAAAATGTTCATAGAGTAGTATTGATTATACATGTTTTTTGTAACTGAAAGTTTTATTTTAAGATTTTACAAAAAGTGTTAGAAATTTGATACATTAAATAAAAGTAGAAATAAGCCGTATGATTTTGTATGCCTTTATGTATTAGTAATTTTGATAAGATGGGATCCTTACAGCTTCCAATGGCAGGTCGCAGCGGAGCTCAACGACCAAATGGAGCAACGCAGGGTAAGATCTGTCAGTTCAAGTTAGTTTTACTTGGGGAGTCAGCTGTTGGAAAATCCAGTTTGGTTCTTCGGTTTGTTAAGGGACAGTTTCATGAATATCAAGAAAGTACTATTGGAGGTAAAGGTTCTTTATGTATTTTTTTTTACAAAAAATGTGTAACTTTTTAATAAGAAGAATTGGATTTTTTCTAGAACTTGAAACAAAAACATCTCTCTAGTAAATATGCACATTGTATTTTTGGTTAGTATTCAGTATTTGGACATTTTATCAAGAAATCTAAACATTCATTCACTTTAAGTAATCAACATTATGTTGAAATGATGCATTTACTAATATATGTGTATGTGTGCATATACATCAGTAAATGCACCAACTTCGTGGTTTTTGTCTGTTTTTATGAAAATGTGATTACTTGGTATATTGTTCTTAAAGGTGACACCAACAACTCCCAGTATTCAAAGAAACCTTAGTTAACTGGATGACAATAAAACTTAACTCTCCTGTTTGTTGAGTTCAAGTATAAACATATTACTAGTGTTAATAAAACACATTTAACTACCCAAACAACTTTTGTCAAAAATATGTCTTGTTTGTTTGTTTTTGAAGTTGTGCATTTTTTTCTTTTTATCTTCTATTCAACCTACTGTTGTTCTGAATGTGCTTTGTAGGCACTTTGAGAAAAACCTAAACACTGGGTAGGTGAAGTAAAGAAAATGTGTCATTGGCCACTGTTCTGTTCTTCACATTATATCGCTGCACAATAGCAGTATAACCAAATACCACACATTGATCAACGTGAAGACTGAACTGGACCTCCCTTGAACTTAGACTTTGAGATTAAACAATTTTCAGAATACTAAGTTTATTATTATCTTCTATTCAAAATAGAGAGTACAACACACGGCAAAAATAATTTGTAAAGAAAGAAAGATTTATAAACTCGTGGAAGTTTGGTTAAGTCATTTCATTGGACTAATGGTCACTTGCTATTAAAACCAAATACAGAAACATTGATTGAAATGGGTATTGGTTCAGTAACTGAATTTAGTTTCTAAGATTCTTTCGAAACTCAGTTTTAATAATATTCTGAACATTTTGCTTCTACTCCTTTTAGCTGCATTTTTGACACAGACTGTGTGTCTCGATGACACAACAGTCAAATTTGAGATTTGGGATACAGCTGGCCAAGAACGATATCACAGCTTAGCACCTATGTATTACAGAGGGGCACAAGCAGCGATTGTGGTTTATGACATTGTAAATCAGGTGAGAATATTTCTGTTCAGTGTATTTAATGTCTAAAGGAGGAAATTGGTGTTGAAGAACCTGATTTAATATTTCTGACACAAATAACTGAGAAACTTGGGCAGTATTGTAACCATTCCATTAAGTAAAATGCTATTAATAAATATTTGTTACTAAATTTCCAAACACAAATATTTAATAAAGAGAATGGAGGAAAAAAATAAATTAGGGCCACACAGTTACTGTATATTTATACATCTTTATATGTCCATCCACCAACCCCAAGTATTTGTACATGGGCATTACATAGAAAAATTAGCAACACTATCAAAATGTACAGGTATCTAAAGTTACAGCTTTTTAGTTTAGAATTTGTTGATCAATTGTTTTTGTAGCTGATGTAACCATAAAATCATTCAGCCTCTGTTGGTATTGTATAATAAGTATTACTGTTATGACCAACAATATTGTTAACAGTGAGGGTACTCAACTGATGAAACAATGCATTTTAGTATTTGTAAGTGGAAATGTAAGCATTCAATATTTAATTATCTATCCTGATTGCCAGGTTGAGTTTTAGTTTTGTTCTAAGCACATAGTTTGCTCAGATTACAAGTAAATATTAATAACTGTAGACACTAAACATGAACAGTTCTAGGAAGATTACTCCTAGCTATAAGAACTGTAGACCATATAAACTAATATATATATATATATATATATAGAATCATGTTGTTAGGAAACTGTTTTCTTGTTATTGTTGTGTTTCTCATGTTTTTAGAAGAGTGGAGCTTCCTTTGACCCTTAGGATGATATGATAAAGTTCCTTATTTTATACATCCTATACTAATGATCTTCATTTAATAATGTTCCTCTAAAAATGGTTTCAACATACAGAAGAGTATTCAATGCTAGACAATTTCAAAGACTAAAGATACTACTTGGATAAAACTTAAGTATTTACACAATGACAAATAAGCTTTTGTTGACTTTTGAAATTGATATTTGTTGTGGTTTGTTTTCACAGTTAGCTAAACACAATCTGGTAAAATTATGACCATATTTCAGAAACACTACTCACTTTTCCTCAGAAAAGGTAGCTAATATTTCGTGCCACTGTCAAAAAGTTTTTGAACATTCACCAAGGCTTCAAACAAAACTCCCCTACACATAATATTGTGTATTGTGCCAGTCTATGATGCAATCAGCATTAGACCATAGTCCTCTACCAGTAGAAGGACAGCACCTCCTCCATGTGCAGTACTTCCCTTGTGCACTTTGTTTATAAAAAAAGCTCATTCATCTCCTCACCATTGTAGTGTTCAGTCATGTTATTTTTTTCTTCAAGAAATATGGAATTTTTGCACTTATAATTTTCAACTTTAAAAGGTAATTTATGTTGAGTTGAAGATTATGATAAATATTTACTCATAACACAAATTGACACATTAGTTTCCTTAATAGAATTATATTAGCTGAAGATGCTGTTTGTTGATTTGAATATTATAATAAAGAATCTCCACCAGATTTTTTAAGTAAACAATATAAAGAATTGTAGATTAAAAGATTTTGTGTTTTTCTAAGAAATATGTTTACTATTATCACCAAAAATGTTGTAATCCAGTCTATTGGTTGATGTGGCTAGAAGCAGATATTTAGTTAATTTTAATATATGATATTGTCTGTTAGTCTTTATTAAAGAACTTTATGAATTTCAGGACACGTTCAGTCGAGCAAAAACATGGGTTAAAGAGTTACAACGTCAAGCCAGTCCAAACATTGTGATTGCATTAGCAGGGAATAAAGCAGACTTGGCCAATAAACGGGCTGTGGAATATGAAGTATGCTAATTTTTACAAAATTATGCTAATTAAAGCTTGCACTGGTTAAAAAAAAAGGCTGTAGCTCTAGGATATGGATTTTATTTTATTAATAAAAAGTTTCAGATTGACTAAAAGATGTTACAATTTTTTGATATGAATGAAAAGTATCAAGTTTTCTTTTCTGTGAAACATAATTATTAGATTTCATCTCAAGCAAAGAATGCAACTTGATGTTTGTTTTCAAATGGTTGAAAGAGAATTTGGATGATTATTTGCATTCTAAGTTGCCAAGTTATGTAACTTGTACTGTTGTAACTGAACGAGCTAACTTTATAGCAATGTGAGATAACAAACCCTCGTTATATATATTAAAGAAAAATTAACATTTTGTTTAGTGAAAATTTCATAATATAAGTTAAGTTTTTATTTTCATCCCAGTATTTCACTGTAAACAAACTGAGATTTCATACTTTTTTGTGTTTTTGCATATGATATGGGTAAAAGTACAAAACCTTATAACTATCTTCAAAAATTGTATACGCAAGAAACCTACGTAAGTGCAAACCATGACTGAAACCTGAAAACAAGGGATATGATTCTAAATGTAATGAAAATCTGACTACCTGAGTATAACTTTTGAAAATAAATCTTTGCAAGTCTTGTGTAATGCATGTAATTTTGTGCAGAAAAGTGTCAAAGTACAAATTGTTAAATACCTAAAAATTGTTACATAAAATTTATAATGTTTAAACTTTTTATTATAAAATAAAGATTTTTAAAACATTCTCTAATATTATCTTTCTTTAAAGGTGAAGCATTTTGAAACATTTTTGTCTTACTGTTATAGTAACTGCCTTTGTGTGTGTGTGTGTGTGTATAAAATTCAAAACAAGCCTTAATAAGTATGTTCTGTTTCAACATAGACTTGGTGGTGGTGTTTTTAAAACAGTCCTTCCTTTTAATATAAATAATATATTAGCTGTTTAAATAATGCTTGTGTTTACTATTTATTATATATATCTATATATATATATATATGCGTGTATTTATATATACTTTAACTGTTCATATTTTCTAGGAAGCACAAGCATATGCTGAAGAAAATGGTCTCCTTTTTATGGAGACTTCTGCAAAGACAGCTATGAATGTAAACGATATTTTCTTGGCTATAGGTGAGATCAAGTAAAACTGTTTTATTTTTTAAGTTATGCACTTGTTATTTTGAAAAGAAGACTGCTCTGCCTTTGCTGGTAATAATGAAAATCACTAAGATTAACTTTTATTATCTTGTGAATAGATGATGTTCTATACTGACGAGAGATTACTGACACTAAGATTAGCACCAAAGCAAATTATCACAGATGGGAAGCTTTGTATAAACATAACATCCAGTTATGATCAAATTAGGTCAAATTACAACATGGAACATGCTCATACTTTTAAGTATTTTTATTTAATTTTTCTTACCAAACCTAATAATTTTCTAAGTTTTACATCTTGGTTACTTTTATAACATTAAATAAAAAAATACAAGAAATTTTGTACTTATGTGTGGGTCATATAATTTTGCTCTCAAAGTCTTGATAAAAGTTAATCCTTTTGTGTGTGTGTGTAGAAGTGTTGTTAGTACTAAATTTTATTTATTTTAAACATATAGTGTAGAACACAAAATATTAACATGCAATGAAAACAATGCCCTGAAACTAGTGTAATTTAACTGGTTTTCTAACTAAGCTGTAATTACATTAGAATATAATTATAGTATTTTGGCACTTGTGTATAAAGTTAAAATCATAAATAATATTCAACGTTAAACTGGTACACAATTAAAAACATTTTATTTAGGCCTATCTGAGGCCTTCAAAAAGTTGATGACTCTACATGTTTCGACGTTACAACTCCTGAGGATGACGTTGTAACGTCGAAACATGTAGAGTCGTCAACTTTTTGAAGACCATAGATAGGCCTAAATAAAATGTTTTTAATTGCATTAGAATATTTTTCCTTATTTGGTCAAGGTAAACTCGGCAATAGCAAACCATGAAATTGATGCAGAATAACTCGTTACCAATTATGTAAATGAGCTAACCTTATAAGGAAATCAGTAAATTAAAATCTTATCTTTCTGTAATGTAATCTAATCTAAGAGAGAATTATTCATATTTTTTAAATACAGCATGTGCAAGAAGAGCTGTGGCACATGGGTTTCAGTTTCTGATGTAAAACTCATCAAAGCAAGAACAAATGCTATAAATTTTTATTTTACCTAATGTATAAGTGTGTAAGTCCTTGGAAACTTACAAAATAACACAGGGACAGATGGACAGATTGGGGCAAAAAAAGTGTCATGTAAAAAATAAAAGTGAAGATTAGGAACTTAATCATAATAGTTCCCTTTTAATTTACAAATGAAACTAATATAATATTAAAATTTGAATAATAAATTGTTTTTATGCCAAGTTTATTAACATACATTGATAATGAAGGAGTTTAATTAAATCTTGAATGTAACTGTAAAAAAAAGGGTGTAACTTTAACCTACCTTTTGATTATTTGCTCGTGCATCAAAAGGCAAATAGATCATCAAACTTGAGTTCTATTTCAGAACAAAATACATGAAAAAATTCATAACTCCGCTCATATGTTTATAATCAGACAGGAAGCAAATTCTCATAAATACTCTTATTTATTAATTATCTTGTGTACTGTAAAGCAGCTTAAGTTTTAATCTGTCATATCCACATTCTGCTGCATGTGGTACAGCCAAGTAACCAAATTTTGATGGCTGCAATTAAACATGTGTAGTGGTATAAATAAATCTAGGTATAAAATAGAATGGCTTCTAGTAGCAGTTTGGAAAATTTTGAACCAGTTAGGGCCGCAAATCGGATCATGACCAGTTATCCGAGTAATTATGACTCCCTAAATATCAACTATCAAAATATAGTGTGTCATTCGTAACACTAAGGGAGCTCATTAATTCTGTGATGGAATTGAATATTTTGTAGTAAAGGTTTTTTTTTGATGATTTCTTTGAAAATACAGTTTAACTGAAAATGTCTGGAAATAATCTTTATATGTTTTTGAAGTACTTTTGCCAAGATTGCACAGGACTCTTTAAATTTTTTACAGCTAAGAAGTTACCTAAAAATGAACAGTTGGCAAGTGGTTTATCTGGGCAAGGAAGACGAGGGGTAGATTTGAGTGAAAATCAACAGCAAACCAGCAGTGGATGTTGCAAATGATGAGAAGTATTATATTATTCTGGACATGAATTTCCCTTTCTAGCATTTGGCCCTGATGTAATGTACATTGGAAAATTGTGTATATACATTTTCCATCTTTAAAAAAAAAAACATGTGGCTCTGAAAAAAAAAAGATGACCACACCATTAGTACTCTATAGGCATAAGATAACACAGAGAAAAGGTTAATCATAATGTATTATTTCATATGAAAAAAATATCTTAAAATATAAAATCTTAACTAGCAATTTATGTGTATTAAGAAAAAACTGGGAGCAAACCTTTTCTAATTTATAAATCATGAAAAAAAAATTTAATCTGATTTATGAAATGTTGCTTGGACTTCTTTGGTATATAATGTCATTTTTGTTTTTCTCACATTAGGTTTTTTTTTGTTGTTGTTGTTGAGATAAATGTATCATAGCCCCAATTTAAATATTCAGATTACTTATCATATATTTCATGAACAAAAAGGAGTAAAGAAAAGTTATGATAGGTTAAAACATTGTATTAATACTTGTCTGATAATTCTTTACTGTATATAGATAGTAAATAAGAACATGATAGAGACATGTGAGGCATAATCATACTTCTACTGTATTATCTCAAAAAATGTAAAAGTTATTATAGGAAGATTATATTTATAAGTTAATGTGAATTATCCTGATGAGTGTAATAAAATAACTTACAAAGTGTGCATAAACAATAAAAGTGTGTTACTGGCCTCGTGCTTTAATAGATGACAGCTTACTTGCTTATTAGTATTATATTCTTTGTATATGTATATACATAAAGGATCTTTTGTCTGTTGTTAGGTTTAAAAACTAATTATTTTTAGACTTTTGATAGGTTGAAATGTGTGATATATACACACATACACACGTATTCAAGAAACTTAAAAGTTCTGTTTTATTTTGACAGCTTTATCTATTGACAACGATAAGCTGCTATTAAACACTTGATACTTGATAGAAAATGAGTTAGTGTATGTGAGAATGATTGCATTATTATACTTGATATGGAAGAGATGTTAGAAAGCTAATAATGTTCTCTAATTGCAGTTCAGTTTATATCACACACTATTCAGGCCTTTTAAAAACTATTTTATTTACATGTCATAGTTACACAAAATAATCAAGCTAATTATGTGTTTTCAATTTCTAGTTTGTAAACTAAAATATCTGTGGCTGGAATGGAAATACACAATGTCAGGTTCTTATTTTATATATAATGTAATTATAATAATTATGAAGAATCAGTTTTTTTGGCAATTAAATAGTTTAACTTGTCTATGTCATTCACTAGGAAAAAATAACTCTTCTTTATTTGTATTGAAGAAACCATCATCATTAAAGGATGTGGAATCTTCTTTCCACCAAAAATATTGTAGAAACACAACTGCATATATAGACTCAACTTATCGTTATGGAATCATAGTTCCATACCTGAATTAAAAAACATTTCTTTCGTGATATGAATACAATAGTTTGTGTAAAAAAATAGATTTTTTTCTGTTGTTCATTCTTCAGTGTAAAGTCTAAAAAAGCTTGCTTTTGTGTATTTTATGTTAGCTTTCTTAGAAAGCGTACTTCATTAGAGATGTGTGCGTGTGAAGGTAGCCACGAAATTATAATTTTGATTGCATAATACTTAATTTTAGACAAAAACTGTAGATCTCAATTTGCAAATTAAATATATAATTCTTTAATACACACATAATTTACAGCACTGCAGTATAGTGTGTTTGTGTACATGATCAAAGTAGAAATTGGGTTTTGATACCTGCGGTGGGCAGAGATAGCCCATTGTGTAGCTTTGTGCTTAACTTCAAATAAAACAAATACATGAACAAAACTTGAAAATTATTATTTGGTGTTATGAAGTCCTGGAACTTTTTTGATAATCAAAACTCTTCATTTACTGTTTTTTTCTTTATATTATATGACTTATGAAAAAAATAACATTATTGATGTAAAACTGGAACTTAAAAAATGTACAATGTTAATTCTGAAATTGATGTCATACCATAATTGTGTTTTTGATGGTTATCATTATTTTCATGTAAAGATTGTGATAATGAAGAAATTGGTATTAATTTACTTTATGCTTCAAATTGTTTGATAAACTTAAAACTGAAGATATGTCATATATGGGTAAAAATATGCTACTACACACTCTGAACAATAAACAAAATATGAAAGTTGCCTCCACTATCTGATACTTGTGTTTTGTTTCTCTTTAGGTTTGTAAAATAAAACTCACTTTGTATCTGAAAGTCTAATAAAAGTACACTGTCAACTTAAATAAGAATAATACTAGAGTTAATTGTATGTGTGTGTGTGTGTGTATATATAACACATGCATTATTTTCCATTTAACTACCTTTTGGAAATGGTTTACAAAATTTTTATGTAAATAAGAATTTTTGTTTTTATACATGATATTTAAAACTAGCAAATTAAATGAGGTGTCTTTAAATACATAGTCATAATTTTACATTTTTGAGCTTCCTTGTTCTGCATAAGCAATAAGGATCGAGTGATTTTTATTTTAGAATATTTGGGTATTAAATACAGCAAAAGAAGGAAAACACAGTATGTAACTAAGTCTTATTATTGCTTAATAGTAAACAAAGGCTCATGTTCCAGCAGCAGTGTTTTTATCTCTAACTGAAATTATGCAAGTTTGATTAAAAGTATAGATATTGAATTCTTCAGTATTCCAATACTTTGTTAATTTTAAAATGGGAAATGTGGGAGTAACTTTATTTTACCATAACCGATAACATAAAATCAATATATTTTATATGTATACTTGTTTCTTAACATTCCTTGAAATTAACACCAATTATTAGAAATTACTGTTGTAAGGCTGTTACTCTTTCATCTTCAGTTGAAAGCTCACAGTGAACTAAATACTGATGATGATATAAACACATAATTTCTTAAAGTTGTGATATTAAAATATATTATTAAAGTAATTTAACAATTATAATCTGTAGATTGATTAAATATAAGTCATAAGATGAAATGGCTTGAGTCTCATCAAGGACTGAAATAGCTTTTTGGTATTCATTATATTTAATTAACAAACCTACATGTTTGTTGGTTCCTAAAGAGAGCTATGAGAAAGTATTGTACAAGCTAGTGATTATGAAGAAATGCTATGTATTTGTCTTTGTAGTAAGTGGAATAAAATAAAGTGTTTTTTCACAAAAAAAAGTTTAATTTTCAAGACTCAAAGAAACTAAAAGACGAATTTTACAACGAAAATTGTATATAGGTATAATTTAATGCACATCACAGTTTTCTAATTTTTTAGTTTTAATCAGGATCCCATTTAGAAATGTGATAAATTTATACATCTCAAAACGTGTTAACAAATGTATTTTACAATTATTTGAGGCATTTTGAGTTTACATAAAAACAATTCAGAAATTGGCATGAAAAACATAATCAGTATTAGCTAATGTGCTTTTACAAAAAGACATTTCATTGCAATTGATTACTCTAGAAGTTTGTGTTGGAATAGTGGGCTATCTTTTCTGAAAGATCCATTGCTGATAAAAGTCAAAGAGAAATTTACTTGGTTCAAGAAACTACACATTCAACAATATTGTTAGTATAAGAATAAAATGATAAAGGTCATTTTGAACTTTAATTTCAGTGAATCACGATTAAGTGAAAAAAAAAGGATGAGAATGTCTTGCAACCAAAACAACCATCTTTACCTAAGTATGTGTGATGTAGTTCTTAGCATATCAGGTTTGAAATGTGCTGCTTCAGAAATTGGTTCTCAATTTTACATTGTGGGTGCATTACACGAGTAAAACTCAGGTAGAAGGTGTTGCTAACTGGTTTCCTCTCCACAAGTCCAAAGTTCAAAATGAAGAACAGCTATGCCTTAGGGGTCCCTGATCTGTTTGTTTTACCCCTTGTGTACACGAGGTGTTGTTCACATGAACAAACCAATTCTAAATCGGACCATTCTTTGGTTAAATTTGAATTTCAGTCTGGATTCAATTTCAATCAAAATAATTCCACTCCTGACACCTCTGTTGTAATGGTTTGTATCGTGGGATGTGTTCTTTTTGACTATTCAATAAAAATAATACAAAGTACAGTCTACTTAATGAAAAGGAAAGCATTTTATTTCTTCTATTGAATGTTTCATAACTTACAGTTTCACGAACTAAAGATAACCAAGAGATGGGCTTAACTCACAAATAAAACTAAATAGCCACATACTTATTAATTTTTCTCTAATATCTAATGGCATTAATGCAAAATTGGATGAAGAAACACATTCGCTAACTCAGTAATGAATTCATAAAATGTTATAGATGCATTAACTACTTAGCCCACTGATTAAATGACTAGTTTTTATACTATGATATTCTTAACCAAGTCTCTAGAATATTCTATAAGCTATATCCATTCTATAAACTCGGAAAATCTCTAGGAATGATGCTGTGTCATGCCAAAAGTACCTCTAGCAAATGTTATAAAACTTTTGCGTTAAAATATAAGAAAACATAGTCTACAACAGTGTAATATTTCCCTGTAAAACTAATTTCAGCTAAGAGTGAAATAGGTCGATCCATTATATAAAGAAAGATTCCACCAGAAAATATAAGGTATTTATGTTAAACAAAGAAATATAAGTGTACGTACAGTGAAAACAGTCTTTATTTAAAAACACATGACAACAGTGTATGTAATAACGCAATGGACAATCGCTTTAACTGGAAAGTGTTAACCCATGAAAAGGGATAGAAGATTCCTGTTACATAAAAACTGTTCCAAAATATATTGCAAAGTTGAACAATTATTGGTTGAATGACAAAGATGGTGAAATGCAACTGAAACTACAGAAGGTTGAATATTTTATATTTAAACAGTTTTGGAGCCTCATCACATCATTATAGTCGATGTTACATTGTCTGGTCATGCTTTATCTGTACATTCTGCAGCATAATTCCCATTGGCCCGTCCAAAGCACATCACTCTTTCCTGAATTTTGTCATAGTCCATCTAGTGTATGAGGATATGATGGTTTACTAGTAGAAATTAATCAATCTGATCACAAAGAATTCTACAGGCACCATATCTGGTGACTTGACCTGTACGTCTTTGTATGAACATCATGAATACCCATTTCATTATCCATTGACTAAACGTGGTTGAATAGGGGTATTGACTGAGAGCCCATATCCTTTTGTCCTCATTTCCAGATAGAGATCCTTCTTGATTTTGTTTGCACTGTTGCCTGGGGCATATGGATGGCTTTTGTCACTAAACTTACATTCGAGGAGCACAGTATGGCCAGGTGGTTAGGGAACTCGACTCCAAATCTGCGGGTCATGGATTCGAATCCCCAGTCCACCAAACATGCTCACCCTTTCAGCCATGGGGGCATTATAACGTGATGGTCAATCCATTATTTGTTGGTACAAGAGTTGGTGGTGGGTGGTGATTACTAACTGTCTTCCCTCTAGTCTTACACTGCTAAATTAGGGACGGCTAGCACAGATAGCCTTCGTGTAGTTTGTGCGAAAATTAAAAAATAAAAACCAAACAATCGAGAATTCTCAACTGTTATAGGATGCCGCATTTTACTTACCATGACAGATTCAACTTCTTATAAATTTCTTTATGTATGGCCGTGGTTCCCCAAATTCATTCATATTCTTTTTTTTTTCTCTAATTACTAAATTAGTAACTTACTAATTACTAAAACTGATGTATGAGTAAATTGAAACACCTAAAGTATCTTACTTTTTTACTGTTCTCTGTGTTTCGGGTGGGGTAAAGATATAGACGTTATAACATTAATTATCAGGTACAAATCACCACTACTACTGTGAGAACCATTTTAAAGTTTAGAGTAAATACATTCCATTATGAATATTGTGTGTAAATTTATTTAGGTAAATTACAATGCTTTCATATGCAAAATATCTAATTTTTGTATTATGTGTTAAGGTTTATAAAGCAATGTTTCTCTCGTGCCTTTTTTTCACATCTTGCCATGCAAAGTAATTTTCATTTAACATTAAACATTCTTTTGTGCATCAGAAAATTTCATTTGCGAAATTTTTTATAATGTCCACATAGTTACCAAACGTTCTCTAATAGAAAACTTTATATATTATCTCTTATTCTCAGTAATTAATTTCCGTATGGTTTCGATAAATTTGAAGGATCTCGCAACCACCATAGAAATTATGAAATAAACATAAATTATGCATCTTTCATTCTTGAATGAACACAAAGGGATTTAATTTGATAGTTATTGGACGAGCATCAGGACATGTTTGTTGTGCAAATATAAGGTAGTGACAGTACTTACTTCTATTTTATTTTAAGTAAAGGTTTATAATAATAGTTCAGTACAGTCTCCATCTATTGAGAGATAACTGAACTTCGAAGTATTTTGTTCTTAATGTGAAAACATAGATACTACAATTGTAAGTAAACATAATATA